>NC_054538.1:28586242-28886242 GCF_017654505.1 Polyodon spathula | reverse complement strand
ATATGTAGTTCTGGGCCATTGAGCCGCGTACTACTGGAGCTGTACATTTCATTGTTCTTTCTCTACCAAAGAGCCAGTGTCCTAATACACACATTTCAAACTTCCATGACTATCACATTTGCAAAATACATGTTCATCTACAGTATAGGAATGTTCTGTTTTATTTTTATTTATTTTTTTGTGAAATCATCAAACTAACTCCTTCTTCTTTGAATCCCACCTCTAAGTGATTTCTGTGATTGGAATTAATATTTTCCATTGCTCCTTTAGTTGTCTTTGTTAAATCATATGATCCTTTTTAATTTAAAATTATGTGAATGTCAAGTTTTGAGGACCTTGATCTGCTAATGCTTTCACCATGCATCGTTCTTGTGCAGTGCAGAGTGCTACAGTGAAAGTAAACGTGTTGTGGTTTTGAATCTGCTTCCGGTGTTGTTTACTGAACAACCTCTTCACACAACACTGTAAAGAAGCAGCTGCTTGCAACTTGTGCTTATAAGAAAACGTTTGTCATACTTTTACAGAAACAAACTATAACTGATGCATTTGTTTCCCAATACATGATATGTTTTCTATTTACTAAAGGAGAAAACAGCATTATTGTGAAAATTCAATCATTTTTTTAATTGCAAAATGTAATATGGTAATACAGAATAAGAAGAAAAATAACATACTAATTTAGAAAAATAATTTAATTTTCACAAACAATTTTTAGCTGTTATTATTAGTAGTGCCCTCTCCTACTTGTGGACCAGTTTCCAACAACCCGTTTGCCATAGGTCAGTGCAATAAAATGCTGTTTTACTTTCTTGATCCAAAAGGGATCTTGTATTGTAATGTTGATATATAATTGGGGTAGTACTAAAAGTAATTGGCAGTAGATTCAGTTTGGTTTGAAAATAATGATTAACCGTGCCATTTCAGGGTAAAAAATAAAGTGTATTCCTTAGCATTGGATAGGTATTTTGCAAATGTGACATTGTCATGAAAGTTAGATCTTTTTGTATTAGGGCATCTTTGGTGAACTCCTGTTCATTTTTATAGTGCAGTTTAATAAATAAATTAACAGAAGTGAAATGTAGGTATATGTTTAAGGTCTAATCTTCATGCATTTCAACTCTGTGTTGTAGATTATAACCAGTATTGAAGCCATTCAAGATGTGATCCTACAGAAGGATCACAGATTCTCTAAGGCTATGATTCCAGCCAGCACCCTTCATATCACCCTGCTGGTGACCTACTTGGGCAACGAAGAAGTCAACATGTAAGTAGTACCAGCACTGCTGAAGCTGCATGGCTTTAAACTTCTTGCCAAATCACAGCTCTTGCTGTATTGAGAAATAATGAGTGTCTGTATAAATACATTTTTGAAAAAGTCACTAGAATAAGTATGTATTTTATATTGGTGAAACTTCTATATTACTGTAGAACCTGTCATATCCGATTTTTAATTGGTTCCAGGGTTCCATCGGATATGTAAAACTATCTCAGAGTTCTACAATATTGTAGTTGCTTTATTAACCTTGGGGCGTTATAAATGAACAATGTCAGGTATTGTACATCAGTGTGTCTAAAGCACTAACATGCAATACTTCACGCATACTAGAGAAGGAAAGTTAGTGAAAATTATTGCAAAACAAAGCTCTGTAATACAGTATTTGGCCATTTAGAAAACAGTATTTCAGAAACAGTTCTTACTGTGCTTTCTCAATCTATACCAAAGTAATCCACTTTTTTTTTTTTTTTTGCACCGTGCATGTTAACCCGAGACAGAAACAACAAGAAAGTACACACACAAACACAAACTGGCTTTGGAGGGCAGTGAAAAAAATCTTGTTTCAGCTTCTAAACGTTATAGTAATGTATATACCGAGCATCAAAAGAAACTGATCACTATTATAGCACATTTATTTTAGAAAAAAATAAGGTATATAAATGATGGACATTGACGACATGTTTTTGGTTTCTTTTAATCACTCGATCATTCGCCCTTGACCATGACACGCTTGAGTAACTGTGACTGAAGCATACGCACTTAATCACCTAATTAGTGAGACAGATGATTGCACACTGGGTATGGAGTGATTTCAACTGTTGAATTGCAAGATTGAATAAAAGCAATAAAGTCACAGAAAAAAAGCCTCATCTGTCAAGAGAGCACCTTGTGAATTGTATAGTATACAGTTCCAATAAATACATCTGTTTGTCCCCTGACAGGGCAGTTTATGCCATGACTGAGATGAAGGATACCCTTCTGGATATGCTGCAGGGGAAAGAGCTGGTTTTACCTTTTCATGGAATTGGACATTTCCGAAGTGAAGTGGCATTTGTGCAAATGGTAGAAGGAGAGCATGTGATAGCGCTTACAAAAATTGCAGGTGCACATTTATTCAATACTGCCTAGGATATACAACAAAACCTGAGGCAGTCAGTGGCTTCAAATTACATTTCATATATTTTTTGTTCTATCCTACCCAAAGTGTTGTTATTTAGACCTTTTTACTTGTTTTCAGCTCTTAAACAGTTGCAGTTCAAATTACTTATAAAATGTTATAGTTAACGAATTATGTAATTGTTCAAGAGTTGAAAAAAGTAAAAACATCTAATTAAGCAACTTATCAGTTCAATGAAGGGACTAGTTCAGTAATTGAAAGCTCGGTTGGAATGAAAACCAGCAGCCACCAGGGGCCCCCAGGACCGAGTTTGAAAAGCCCTGCTGTAGAGGACAGTGTCTCTTAAATCTAAACAGTAATGTTGCTGATCTAGCATGTTATGTCTATATTGAGAAAGAATCTGGCAACTACAACTTGATTCAAACTTTCAGCTGAGTCTTATATCAAATGTATAATTAAAAACAATATTTGAGTAATTGCAATAAGAATCACTCGTAGAAGTGACCAAATTACACTTGGATTCTTACATTTGGTTTATATTCTTTATAATCCAAATTGGAAATTGTCTATTTATTTCTTTTCTTTATATGTATCTTTTTAGAATTGAAATGTAATAAAACAACAAAAAAAAGCACTATATAAACAGAATTTAGATCTTCAATTTGAAATTGTGTAATCAAAGAAACTACAACATTATATTGCAAAAGTCTACCAGAAGCGGTAATAGAAATACAGTATTTTTAATGTTAGATTTTGAAATGTCAATTTATTTAATTAGTCCGTTTTTCATTATGCATATGGAAAACTACAAAGCGGTATGTCATGCAGTAGTTAATTCTATAGGATGATGCAAAACTTTTGGCCATAGCTGTAGGTCTCAAATATGCGGTTTTAAAAGAAACACACATTTTAGCAAACATGTATTCGTTTTAAAACATGGTATCTATTACAACTAGATTAAACAAATCTGTTTGCAAACCATGCTTTTAGACAGTTTTGCAGTTCCTGGGTCATTTAGAATGGCAGCTTAAATGGTCTCCACTCCTTCACTGGCTTCTTTCCTGTCAGTATCCAATCAGCAGCTTCCTCTGTTGACTCATATTCCTTCAGCCAGTAATATGCTTTGACCCTGAAGACACTGTCAGGGTGAAAAGACCAAGGAAGTAAAGCAGTAATAGACTTCCTGGATGTCTGTTTTAAAATGAAAATACATGTTTGCTATAACATGTATTTATTTAAAAACTGCACATTTGAGACCAGTGTAGTTTATAGAAGTGCAGATGGGTAAGGTTTATTGAATTATTTTATTTGCTGTAATTATCTCCAGCATAAACATGTAAAGTACAGTTAATACAACAGAACCATCAGTCATTGTGTCTTGTACAATGTCTGCAATGAGTGTGCATAACAATAAACCAAGGAAAGGAGTACATTTAGTCATCATTTTAACAAAATCTCCTCTCAAAGCGGTTTCCTCATACTGCTTTTATTCAAACTTGGGCCAAATGACAAATAGCACTGCAAGGGAGTAACTGAATGGACAGATGTTGTAAACCAATAGCTGAAATATATTTAATCATTTTTTTAACAGTAAATCAGTACAGTGGGAAAATGTCTCTAACTAAAATAGAAGCAAAACAGTACTTTCTGACTGTTTTTCAATCTTTGTACATCTTTATTGAGCATGCTTCTGCAGCTGCTTACCCCTGCTTTGATTGATGTCACCAGTGGTTTTTACCCTGGTTTTCTCCCCAATTTTGAATGCCCAATTAAATTAGTTTTATCCTGGACTCCACTGCAGAACTGCAGGTGCCCTATCGGCCACAGGGGTCATTGGTGCGCAGTGAACTGTGGATTGCCCTGCCGACCTAATACCTCCATACCTGGGTGCCACACAGCCAATTGTGCATGCCCCCTAGGGGCCCCTGGTCACGGTCAGCAATGAATTAGCCTGGATTCGAACCTGCAGTCTCCAGGCTACAGAGGTATCCTGCATTCCACGCGGCGTGCCTTTACTGGATGCGCCACTTGGGAGCCCCGATATTTACATTTTAATATAAAAGGGTTATTATATCTTGATGTTCTCATAAGTATAGCAAAGACCTTATGTGAAGGTAAAATCAAACCTATAGCTCTATGCCTGGTCAGGTTATCAGATGGTACACAGTCCAGAAACAGCCCACCTCATATCCACCTTGTTGTCTTTCTCCTCATCGATTATCTTCTTTTCTTACATGGAGCAGGTGGGTGTTTTTTTTTTGTTGTTGGTTTTTCTTTGTGTGCTATGCAAAATGAAACTGGGTATCTGGTTATGACCTGCCTGTCTATATTTCTTTCACTCTAGAGACTGTTAAAAAGAGGTTTGAAGAAAAGGGCATCTTGGTCACGGATAGCAAAGCTTTCAAACCACATCTGACCTTCATGAAGCTCTCAAGGGCACCAAAGCTGCGCAGTCAGGTGAGACTTTCCTCCGTTGCACACAAAGTAACAAGTATATAAAGAGGTTCAGCGTGGCTTTGTCGCTGTTTCAACCACTGCATTCTGATGATAAACCTTTTCTTGAGGGACCAGTTAGGAAAAAGGATGCAATAGGTAAGGTTAGATAACTACTGTATGCTTCTGTGCATGTGATGTGGTTATTGAACAATTGTTATAAAACATAAAATTACTGCATTGAAAGAATAAGGACTACTAAATAAACTGAGTCTGAATTCTTGTCCCTTACATATAGTCTAAGTACAGTTTTAGAAATAAGGTTATTTTAGGGAGAAATGAGCTGAAGAGGTTATTTAGTATTTACAGAGAGAGATACAGTATCAACTTCAAGAATACTTAGTTAATTGTTTTAATTGGTTGTTGTTGGTACATGGTAGTTTGCCAGAGTGGTGTTTTTTTTTTTTTATCTTAAGAAGACACAGTAAACACAGCACTAAATAAGACATTGCAGTTTTTAACGTGTTTCTGAGTTTAGCATGAAGCAGGTTAACTTGTTTTGTCTGTAATTATCTGTTTGTACATTTGTACTGTAATCTCTGTATATATCTTATTCATTGTGTCAGATGTCCTACTTTTGGCTATTATCAGCTGTTTATAGGATAAATGATTCAGTAAATTGGGGATAATATTTTCTGTTAATAAAGATTTGTAAGGCCTCAGGTCTTCAGTAATAGCTGTAAATTGACACGCTACAAGGGCAGAAACTGCTAGCAACTTATGCCGACAGCCAGCAAGACTGCACTGCAAAAAAGTTTTAGACAGAAATACAGGGATGCAAATTCAATCAATGTGAAAAATGCAATTCAACTGCATTTTTTCCAGTCCAAGTATAACACCATCATGCCAGGGCCATATTAGGGACACCCCATGAAAAGGGTATGTTTCTTATACATTCATACACTAATCAGTTAATTAATTAAGCATGAAATGCTGTAGAAGTATTAATGATTAAATAATTTGCTTGAACACAACATATTTCTAAGAACTAGATAGACTTTATCACCTCCAAAAAAACCAAAGTGAAATGGTTAACTCATTTTATGTTGTGCAGTTTGAGCAGCTCAGCTTTGCTTTGTGGTCCTCTTGTTAGTCTGCACTAGATGACATTTCTTAACAATAAAAGATGCCCTAGACACAGCATATTAACTTACTGGATAAACCTTTATATATATATATTTCATTGTGTGTGTGTGTGTATATATATATATATATATATATATATATATATATATATATATATATATATATATATATATATATATATATATATATATATATACATACAATGAAATAGGTTAGTTATGACTATGAAAAACATCATCAAAGGAGGCTGTGTAGTCCATTGGTTAAAGAAAAGGGCTTGTAACCAGGAGGTCCCTCAGTTCAAATCCTGGCTCACTCACTGTTTGACCTTGAGCAAGTCACTTAACCTCCTTGTGCTCCGTCTTTCGGGTGAAACGTTGTTGTAAGTGACTCTGCAGCTGATGCATAGTTCACACACCCTAGTCTCTGTAAGTTGCCTTGGATAAAGACGTCTGCTAAGTAAATAAATAATTTTCCCAATTCCAACTACACCTGCTGTTGTTCCTTGGATAACAGTGGTTAAGAAGGGAGGTGGAGGGCATTGAATTAAGTGTTCGACTGACTCAGTACCAAAGACAGTTTCTTGTTTACCCATATAGTTGTGTAAAAGGTTACTTAACTACAGTAGATTGCAAATATTGAATTAGTTAAGGCGCAGGCCAGACCAGTTTTATGTTATTTATTTTAAGCTTTCTAATATCAACATTTTGTTTTGGTTTTAGAAGACCCATGTGAGCTCAGCATTGCGGTAAATGCTTTGTGAATGCTGTATGCCTCATTAGCTGTTTAAAAAAAAAAAAAAAATCATAAGTAGAACACACAGCTGTGTTTTATACTGCAGGCATTGCTCATATCACTTGTACCAGCTAGGTGGCAGCAACATCCTGCTACTGTATTTTAGATAGCAGAGTCCTGCTAAAATGTCTGTATTATGATTACTAAATAATAATAATAATAATAATAATAATAATAATGCATAATGTATTGGAGAAAAAAAAAAGAAACAAGATCCAAATTGTTAGGTTATTTGTACCACCTTTTTGTGTCTTCATGTAAGATGGTTCTTTAAGTTATCAAGACCTTCTTTCGCATTTAACTGGTTGTAGTCTATTTATCCTGACGCCATAGATTCTCTTTTTGTGCCCCAGATATTTGGGACCAAGTTGACGTCCTACAGTATGTGCAGCGAAAGGAGTTTCAGGTGTGGTCCTGTTTCTTGTTTCACAATGAGTGAATCTACAGCATGGTGGCAGGTTGAATGGATTTCTAAAGTGAAAATAAATCTGGAGTACTCTGGTAATGGACTTGAATAAAAATGTTATGCAAACGTGAGGTATGACAATATTTTTAAAGCCTCGATTAAGGCACCTGTTATAAACTTGTTAGCTAAATTCCAACATTTTATTTAAGGATGTTATCACAGCATGGACATGATTCTTAAAATACCATCTGTTGCGCTGATTGCATCTTAAAAAAAAATAGTTTGATGTTTTGTATCTTTTTTCTTCATTCTGTATAAAGAAAGAAAATACACTTTTTTACACTATTCTTGTCTTCATGAATACTATATGCAATTCTTCTGGTAAGTATCCCTGTTGACGTATCCCAGATTTCAATAAAATATGAACCTTAATATAATATAATAATTAACTTTTGTGTGGGGTCCTCAATTAAACCTTCATCAGGCAGTACATGCATAAAAAACAACAATTAAAAATGATTGCATGTTTTTACATTTTTATTCTTTTTACAACAGGGCATTAAGAAGCTGGACCCAAAGCTGTATGAGAATTTTGAGCATCGCAATTTTGGAGAGGAGACAGTGGCTCGGCTTGATCTTTGCTCCATGCAGAAGAAAAAGCAACCAAATGGATATTACCATTGTGAGACCTCCATTGATTTGGGTAAGTGCTCATTTCAAAACCTAATTTTTCCCCCAAAAAAGCAGTTTCAGTTTTAAAAGAAAATAAACACAAATAAAGGCTGAACAGTTGAACTACCCAACCCCTGTACTTCAACCCCATCAGACGTTCAGGTCTTTTGCCATCAAGATTAGATGCACATGCCTCTGGTACACTACTGCTATTAAGTGGCAGCCTTTAAGCATTATTCTAAGTATTAGTATAGGACATTTTTCATTTGTATAGTATAAGAAGGGTCAACGCATATCATTTATAGACTTTTTTTAACATATCATAATTTCAAACTATGATTGAAGGCAATCATCCTTTAGATAACTTGCCAACATCCTGAAAAAATGCAATCCATAGAAAACCATAAATTTGGAATTTACTCTAAAATCCAGACATAACGCGTTTTTGTTTCAGGGGTGCTGTGCTTTAATTCAAAATGTTACCACCTGGAGCACATAAATCCCACATGATCTTAACTTGCTGTTCTTAAATAAAAAGGATTTCCCTACGTAGTAAACATATATACGTTATTTTATTGTGGATTGTGAAGAGGTCTAATTCTGATTTGACAGAGATACACCAAGAGTATAATAGTTTCAGTGCTATGAGATCTTTGTATGAATTTAGTACAGAAAATATAGTTAGAAAAACTAATGTAAGAAAAAAAAATTGTATTCCCATTAAGGGTAATTACTACCTAAACAGTGACTGTTAATTATGTTGGCTGAATAACCAGCGTGACCTTTTGGATTTATCGCAAGTAATTAATGGTTACTTTTTATGGGGAAATTAATTAATTAAAAGGCATACTGTGAAAGTGTTCAGCTTTTACAGAGTATGAAGTGTTTTTAGCTTGTTGGTCTTTCATGTCGTGGAAAGTCTTGTCTGCAGTTACACATGTTTATTGTTGAATACCATGTCCAAAAAATTGACAGCCAAAAAGGATTGTGTATAACATTCTCAAGTGATTAACAAGAAATGTAAACTGAGACTTTTTCACTGTTGTGAATTATAGTTATAGTTCCAGCAGTGTCAACAACTCAAATATCAGAGTGTGAGGATTAAGGGGTTGATTTGATTGACCTATACCCTGCGGGGATGAGACATTTTTCAAAAGCATTTTGCATTACCAGGGAATCCACCACTTACATTTAGGGCTAATATTTGGACATTGGACTATTGAAGGTTGTTCTCCAGTGCTATAAAATGCTGTAAACAAACTTAGCTATAGCTCATCATGATGATATTCTGGGAAACTACACACGCACACGCACACGCACACACACACACACACACCACACACACACACACACACACACACACACACACACACACACACACACACACACACACACACACACACACACACACAATTGGTTCCTGAAAGTCGCGTCGTAAGTTGAAGTACATTTTTCCATAGGAACAGTGTTATAAATTGGGGTTACGTTCCTGACTCTTTAGCCAGATAATATAGTTGTACAAAAATGACCTGTTATATTGTACTCATGCAAATATTTATGAAGTCTTTACACTCAGCCCGATTACACACATATTACTCAGATACCTGGCTTGTTTAAAAGTACAGACTAGGGGCTTTCCAATGACGTATTCAGTGTGTGTGTGTGTGTGTGTGTGTGTGTGTATATATATATATATATATATATATATATATATATATATATATATATATATCTACACACACACACACACACACACACACACACACACACACACACACACACAACAAGTAATTTATACCAACATTTTGTTTGTAATTAATTATTGTTAAATAGCCTGGACTATATAAGTACAGTAGCAATTTCAAGTATGAATAATTATGTTGTATTTCTATGTTAAACTGTACTTTTTAGATAACCTTCAGCATATCCAGAAAAGACCCCTTTTGCTTTACAATAACTTATTCTTTGGCAAAATTCAAGTATATCATTTTGTTTTGTTTCCCTTTATAACAAAAAAATTAATAAATTGTAATGTTTGGCCATGACTAAGTCTGTTAATAATAAATCGGAATAATATATGAAAGGTTATGCTTTATTCTTGATCTAGCACTTTAATTATTTAATACTGATTTCTATTTGGCATATTAGAAATACATATAAAAAATAAAAGTTGAGTTTAAAACATCCTGTAGCAGAAAATTATAAAATATGGTGGCTCATTACTGACTGGAGTACAAATTTAGTTGCAATTTCAATATATTTAATACATGACACAATTCCTAGAGAAATTGCAAACTGTAGGGAAATAAATTTGACAAATTATTTTTAAAATCAAAAATACTTTTTATGCATAAAAGAAAATAATGTTAATACAATCTTATAAACACTAGATACAAGCAAGCAAAGACACGCAGGTCACACCATGCCCTAATGTATACGTTTGTATCAAACCCAGACGTCCATGGAGTCAAATCAAAGAACTGAGTGACGATTCAAACAAAAACTTTACATTAAATACTATGAATATATTAGCATTTCCACCCCATTTCTTATATTCTCTTCCAATCAGTGTGAATCCACCCTGCTATCACATACCTTCAACACACCTCTTGGTAATTGGGGAAACTCACCCAAATCTATAGAACATTTTATAGTGCGTCACATTTAAGCATTTTACAAACTATCTTAACCTAATCTGTTAGAAACAGTTTCAAACTAGTCATTTGTTTGTGGTGTTCTGTTTTCACTTTGTTTCCACTCCTCCACACATCTTGATTAGGTACCTGCTAACTTTGACTCTTTGCCCAGATGCCGTGATACGGGAGACTGCAAATGTCTTGCTTAGGTAGTTACATGTGCATTACGCTGTTTCAAAATATGAAAAGAAAACTTTTAACACAGAAGCAAAGAAACTTATAATCAAATACATAATTAATAATTTATTAAGATTGTCATCTCCTACAAAACACATATTTTAAAAAAGAAAAGTTAAATGTGAAAATGCATTTATGATGGTGCTGCAGCTTGATGCCATTTTAGATAATTTTGCGAGACTCCTTAAATTGCCAATTCCAGCTTGTCTTATTGACATGCTGTATGTAGATCGGTAACTGTAAACTCCAGTTATTTTTGTTTTATATCCTCAGTAATAATAGTTTTTAATATTGGGGGGAAAAAAAAGTAAAAATAGTCTAATTTATGCATATTTGAAAAATCAAGATAGACCATTTTAAATATTTGTGGTAATGTATATGTTTTCAATTCCATTTATTATCATACCCTACCAGGGGATGTAGTGGAGGTGGGATGTATGCTTGACCTATTATGGTTAAACTTTGTTAGGACTGTTTAAGCACAAGTTATGTAGTGCATGCATATCTTGGGGTAAATGGAGGTTGTTTTTCTGTGCATTCGATAATATTACTGTTACTGTCATTGATGTGTTGTTGCTGATTCCTGGTATCTAATCAGTTCTTGTGTTCAAACTCAGTCTAATGGTTTATCTGCATTTAGGCCTTGACCTATAGTGAAGGTACCAGGATTGTAGCTTTGTGATTTGGTAATTATTATCCTGAATTAATGTATAAAGAAGTGAAAACCAACATTTTCTAGCTGTACCAAAGCTGCACTATTTAACTCCTAATTTTTCCTGTCAGCAATTACACTGCGATAGAAAAAGTGACTTTAAACTATATTGTATGCTGTGTAGTTTATCTGTATGCAAGTCCTATTTTTTTTAGCATTTTAATTGATGTTTTATAGATTTCCTTTTACCATTTATGTATATGTACATGCTTTCTGTTCTCTAAATGTTTGTTTTTTCATTACTTTACACTGGAATAGTTTTCATCTGTTTCATAGGTTTCATCTGCACACCCTGCCCTATATGTGTATTCTCATGTGTATTCCTGAAAACATTTAAAAATGTTTTGTTAACCTTCAGTGTGTTTTTTGGATATTGATTTACTACAACAGCATAAAGAAAATGAATTACTTTTTAGGTTGGTGTTTATTTATAGATTTATTTTTGTAACTTTTTATGATAATAGTATTCTTATTAGTGTTCAAAAGTATTGGCACCCTACACTTATTATAACATACATCAGGGTAACAGATGAAAACGCATTTTGTAAACTTAAACAACTTTTTTGATAAAACAAAATACTAAATACATAATTTATAGTAATTTATAGTAATTAAAAAAAAAGCACAGTATTGCCACCACTGCTAGCATTTCATGTGTCCTCTTTTTGCTTTTGTTAGGGCTTTTAGACATTGGTGATCACTCTTAATCAGCATGTTACATCTTCTTGGGAATGTCTGGACCCATTCTGTCTCATTCCTTCAGCTCAGAGAGATTGGTTACACAGTCAGTGCTCAAAGTTAACATATATTTGGTAACATTTTGCTACTAGTTTTTTATGCAGTAGCATTTTTCTGATACATTACACTACAGTTTATATGACCGGCCATGAGTGAACACATACATCATTTGTAAATTACCGGTGTTAGTTTTTTAAACATGTACACTGTATTTCATTGAAACCATTGTTAATAGAGCTTCCCGATTTGTAGAGGTTTGTACCGCCCCATGTAGATACGTGTGAGGCCCACAATGCAAATCTTATTGGACAGTGGAGTACAAATACTGTCACAAATCACAACGTGGATACAACAATTTCAAGGTATCAAGTTTATTTTATAGACCAAAAGTAAAATTAAATAACTGTAAAAACATTGTGTTTTTTTAAAGAAGATAACAGGCAATGACCTAACAGGATATTAAGTTTATTCAGTGTCTATAAAATGCTAATTTAATCTGTCATGGAGAATGTCGGCTCTGGTTTTGTTATAATGTTAACCTTGGTTTCACCCACGCTAAAAATTACTTTATCAAAATTCTGAAGGAAAAAGAACAACAACAAAAAAACAGGTACAAATAGCTGTAACATTACAATGATCCAAGTAACGGCTTCCTTGTTGTATCAGTACGAATAATAGACGAAATGCAATCTTGAGGTGCATTCGTTTATTTATCTGTTTAAAATGTTTTATAATAGATTACACCGTGTAACAAATTATTATTTTTTTTTTTGGTTCCTGGGCAGTAAGTGTTATTTCCTAATTGCTTATGCCTCAAAAGTATAGAAAATGGCTATTATTCCCCACAAACTTTGCTTTTGTGACCAGGACAGTGATATTTTGAAATTTACCTATTTCCAATGAGAAAACGGTCTTTTCGTTCACATAAAGTCAGAAAAAAACAACATATGAATCCAAATTAACATGTATTTATACTAAAGTAATACAAAAATGACTACAAAAGATTTAGAAGTGAGTAGTTTTTCGGGATTTACGATTATACTGTAAATCACTTTCACGAATCAGCCCTCAAATGTAGTCTCCCATCATGTTCTCGTTATACTGTCCTTGGTAGCGGCGTTCAAAGTCCAGTATATCCTGGTGGAAGCGCTCACCTTGCTCCTCCGAGTACGCTCCCATGTTCTCCTTGAATTTATCAAGATGAGCATCAAGGATACGGACTTTGAGGGACATCCTACAGCCCACTGTGCCGTAGTTCTTCAACAGAGTCTCAACCAGCTCCACATAGTTTTCGGCCTTGTGATTGCCCAGGAAGCCCCGAACCACTGCGACAAAGCTGTTCCAAGCTGCTTTCTCCTTACTAGTGAGCTTCTTGGGGAATTCATTGCACTCCAGGATCTTCTTTATCTGTGGTCCGACAAAGACACCGGCTTTGACCTTTGCCTCAGACAGCTTAGGGAAGAAGTCTTGAAGGTACTTGAAGGCTGCCGACTCCTTATCTAGAGCTCTGACAAATTGTTTCATAAGGCCCTATTTGATGTGCAGTGGTAGCATCAGCACCTTCAGGGGATCCACCAGTGGCTCCCACTTGACGTTGTTCCTCCCCACAGAAAACTCGGTCCGCTGTGGCCAGTCCTGCCTGTGGTAGTGCGCCTTGGTGTCCCTGCTGTCGCAAAGGCAAAGATAGCGGGGAAACTTGGTAAAACCGCCTTGGAGACCCATCAGGAATGCCACCATTGCAGCCTCTTGATGCCATCTCAGAAAAATGCAGATATGTATCCACTTAGGCAGCTGGAACTAAACTGAACTGGTGGGCTTAAGGCCCCTGTATTTATACTACTATTTATATTACTGGAAAGTTCTAGAAGTTACTCCAAGTTTACTCAGCACTGAATCTATCTGGAATGTTCTGGAAAATAGGTAAATTTCAAAATATCACTGTCCTGGTCACAAAAGCAAAGTTTGTGGGGAATAATAGCTATTTTCTATACTTTTGAGGCATAAGCAATTAGGAAATAACACTTACTACCCAGGAGCAAAAATTGTGTTACATAGTGTTATCGCTACCTTGCGTTGTTCTCCTGTTTATTGAGTGAAGGGGACAGGGGACACAACCCACATCTGACTAAAATACAAAATAAAATAACTCCCTCTCTATAATGCACATATAGTGAAGCAAAACTGTAACTCTCCGTGAATTAACCATTCGTAAAGCACCTTGTAATTATCGCTATATTTTTTTACAAAAAAATATAATTAGCAGTTTCTAAACTGTAAATAGCCTGGCAAAACGGAGGTCGGGAGTTCAGTTCGACGCGACAGACAAGCAAACCAAGTGCGAGAAGGAGAGCAGGTTGGGCGAGGGGAAGAGGGAATGAGCTCGCCCCAGGTTCGGCTGCGGGAGCAAGGCTGAAACAAAGCAGAAGCATCAGGTCTCCAGGAGAAAACTGCAGCTCCTATCGCAGAAAAAAAGTAAATACATTAGGAAAGATAACCACGTAATAGGCCTAATACTTATTTAGTTATAAAACGAATGCTGAATATGAAGTCTGTGTTATAAAGTGCCAGTGCAGATTTTATTCACTTCTGATACTGTATCAAAAGGGAGAGACAGAAATGGAAGTAGACGGAGAAGCTCTTTACTGTTTGAACAGTACTGGTACTGTATTTGCTGTAGAAATATTGCATGATTCATTAGTATAGGGAATTGGGGGACATGTTGTAGGAACGTTATGATCGAGAGCCTTAACGGATGTTGACACCGGACGCGGTGCACATGCCGCCTCCTTGCGTGCCGCTCTGCAGTCGCCGCAGACCACTGTTCACACCGAACGCAGCAGGGGAAAGTCAGTGGGCGGTCTGTTACATCACGGCTGCATGTACTGTGACTTTTGGTTGCCAAGCAACAAACTTTAAATGCCAGCGAGAATGGAGAACTCTTTATACATAAGATACAAAGCTTTGTGTATGTGTGTATGTGTATATGTATATATATATAATTTCAAGTAATGAGCGAAACATTATATTTTTTTTTTTTGAAAACCTCATTTTAACACACCATCATAATCCCCCCACATCCCTCCATGCAACAGCTTTCTTAATGACATCTCTATAGATATTTAATGTTGTGTTATACAACTGGAAAATCTGAAATCAGAACCACAAGCTTTTCCTCCCATTTTATTTTTTACATTTTTTCTTTTTATTATTTCCCCTGATTGGCTGCTGGTAGTTTACGTAACGGCACGGCATGGTGAAAGTTAAAAATATTTTATCTCCAACTGCGGTGCCGCTGTGCGTGACCGCCTTCATAAAAAACAGTTTCTTTGGCTGCGCCGCGTCCGGTGTGAACGCCCCTTTACTGAGGGAGCACTGTAGTTCCATTACTTAGTTGAGCACAAGGTGGTTTCAATAAATACTAGGTAGGTGTTTATTTTTTTAAATATTTGTATATATTATTATTTGTCGAATAAACCGCTACCTAATAAAACCATTTTCCTACCTACTTTCCAGGCAGGTAGCAAATCCTTGCCTTAAAAAGTTAACTACTAGCCCTGCACAATGCTTGGCTGCAGCTTTTTTCAGGTGGGTCCAAAGCATTTCTATTGGATTGAGATCTGTTGATTGCGAAGGCCATTCCAGAACTTGTATCTTCGTTTTCTTCAAGAATTCTAATTGCTTTGGTCGTTGTTGTGTTGGAAGATAAACTGTCTGCCTATCGGTCTATGAGCAGGTGGTATCCTTGTACTTTGTAAAATGTTTTGATATGTGGCTACATTAATTTAGTCTTCAGACCCTGAACTGCTAAAACACCCTCATATCATGATCAAACCCATGTTTTACTGTTAGTACAAGGTGTCCTTCATTGAAGGTTTTCCCTTTTTTTTCCTCCAAACATACTAAGGTCCATTTTTAACGAATAGTTGTATTTTAGTCTCATTGGACCAGGGAATTTTGTTGAAATATGCTTCATATTTCTTGACACATTTCAAACGGTTTGTTTTATGAATTTTCTTTAAAAGTGGTTCCGGTGAGGGGTATGTGCATACAACTCTTCTGTGTTCAGGCGCCTTTGTACAGTTCTTTCGCGCACTATCATGCCTGATGCTTAATTGTCTTTGTCCTTAGCTGCTTACACGATTCTCCTATGTGCTGTACCTGTAATTTTCTTTGGCCATCCACTTATTTTCAAGTGTTTCATTTGAATTTGTTCTGTGGTACTTCTTGATCTTTGCTCTGATTGTGGATTTTAGTATTACATATTTCTTTGATATTTTTCTGTGTAGCAATTTCCTTTGTTGTAGTTTGCAAGAGTGCTTTTCTCAAACATAAATCCAGCTCCTTTGTCTTGATCATCATCTGCTCTGTTGCCAAAACATTCTTCTGCAACAGATGTTGGAAATAATTACCTTTCTGGCTATTGACTTTATAATGCAGCTTAATTACTGTATAATAGTTTTCAATTGATGAACATATAGTTTTAATTAGTTCTATTAAATTTATTTATGTAAAGGTGCCAGTACTTTTGTGATGAACAAATATTGGAAATTGCTGAAGTGCTTTCGCTTTTGACAAGAAATTGTATCTTTGTCATATTAATTAGTGGCTAATGTTCACTAAATGCTTGCATTTAACATATTTTCTTGAATGATCTTATATTAAGTGTAGGGTTCCAATCCTTTTGTCTGCAACTTTAGTTCCCCAAAAGGTCAAACTGGCAGTGGCTTTTGATAGAGAAGCTCCTTTTTCACAGCTGGCATTTTGAACAAGAATCTGGTGGGTTATGCAGTAGCTGTACTTGTAAAGGAAGTTGATATGCATAAGACAATAGGATCTCTCAAACTCATCTCTCAAGCATCTCTCACTAGACCAATTCACATAATAGTAATTATTATCCTTTACAGTACTACACTGTTTTGGGGATGAGGCATCTTACAAGTTCAATCTGAATTGCTGCAAATAACCTTCATGCTTCCAGTCTTCAGCAGCAGATTGAGATCAAACTGATTTTAGCCAGCCCCAGCTAGCCTTGCAGGCTGACAAAATTCGCTCTCAGTCTCGGACTGTCGGAAGAAGTTCCTTAATAAGTATCCAATGCAAAAGACGCAAGAGGCAGGTTTCAAACTGCAGACAAAAAACATGCAAGGCAGAACAGAGGGCAAACATACTGGAATATTGGAGGGTTCATTTATAACAGTTCGACATTGGAATGAGATGAGATTGAGTTTTCCAGACTGGTTTCACAGTGCACATGGAAACGTGGCATTTCCGTTATGTTTGCATCACATTTGGCCCAAATAAAAAAAAAAAAAAAAAATTGTGGCTAATGAAAGAATAAGCAGTGTATTAAATATTCCTCTCCCTATTCCATTTCCAAACAGTCTAATAGTATGTGTACAGTGGTGACAAATGCAGTGGTGTATTATTACATGGATCATTGCACTGGCAAAGGGATAGAAAGCACTGCATATGTTATGAATACTCTTAGTGGATCATCAAAGGCTTAAAATCCTTTGTTTAAGCACATGGAATTGGTGTAAAAGCGGCACAATTTTTCAGCAAAGAAACCGTGGTACAATTTCTGATGTGTTTTTTATTTATTTGTATATATGGATATTTTTTAAACTAGAGAGTAACAACTTGGATCCAGGAAAACAATATATATGTTTGATTTTTTGCTAGATAACTTTGATAAGCCTTTTTGTATTAAACCATAATCCTGTGTCCTTGCTTGCCCTAGCTTTTTCATCGAGTTAAACTGAATGTCCTATGCAGCTTACATTGATAAGAGTCTTGTAAATGACTGCAGTGTTCTTTTTAGGACTTTGGTCAGACTGCTGTTTCACACCCCCAGTCTTGTTTGTTGAAATAATTGGTTATAAATAAGGACACTTTATTGGTTCCTTGTGACATCTTTTTTTTTTTTTGACCTCCCTGGTCATTCTAAGGTAAATCATCTGGCTGAATAAATTGTTCGTAATCATGGGGGGGGGGGCAGGGATGATTAATCATTGGGGAGGGCAGGGATGATTAATAATGGGCTTGATGTGTAAGGAATATTTTAAAAAAATGTGCTATTTCCATACAGTTTGACTTTGTTTTGATCTTGGGCTCTTTGTCACTGTTTAGTACACCATTGGAACACATACATGTTTGAATGGGAATTAATATATAGAATATATATATATATATATATATATATATATATATATATATATATATATATATATATATATATATATATACACACATACACACACACACACACACACACACACACACACACATAGCTGTTGCATTATGATCATCAACAATTTACTCAAAGCCTCCATTAGTGTTTTTTTTTTTTACTATTATAACAATCTTGACCTGCATAATGAAGAAGAAACATTGAGTGAAATAGCTTGCATCACTTGATTTTCAAGGTGTTGTGTCCAAAGCATAATCAACAAGTACAGAGAAACATCATCTGTAATTGACAAATCCAGGACTGGAAGACCCAAAAAGCTGTCTAACAAGGATGAGCAATACTTGAAGATAATATCCTTAATGAATAGAAAGAAGACAAGCGTGCATTGACAACAGAACTGGCAGAAGGCAGAAGTGTCATTGTCCATCCATAAACAGTCCAAAGTACCTTTGACCATTGTTCCATAGTCCAATTTCTGTGTTCTTGTGCATATTTTAGCCTTTTAATCTTGTTCCCCTTTCTTAAGAGGTATTCTTACTGCAACACATTCTGTTGTCAAGTCAAGGATTTTTTTTTTCCTCTCCACCAAGCGGATGGCCATCACATAGCTAGTTCCCTTAACCATTTAATTGTTTACTTATTTTGTTTGTCTCGTCTTGCTTTTACGTTATACATTGGCACATGGTCCTTGTTTCTCTTCGCAGGTGCGGGTTGAGCTGGGAGCCGGCGGTCCATCTTTTTGGGGGGGGGGTAGTGATTCTCACATGCCGGACTTAGAGTTCCCATAAGTCCACAGGTTCTTTGTGCAGTCAGAAGGGACCATCGGCCATATTTTTCTTTCACAGCTCATGTGCTGTATCTTGCCTCATGAAAGAAGGCTCTGTATTACTTCCTCCTTTATCCTCAAGGGACTTGGCCCTCATACTCTTAGTACTCGAGTCCCGTAACTAATAATTATTTGTGTTCTTTCAAATTCTCTTCTTCCTTAAGTCAAGGCTTTTTATGAGCTGTTCCGTCCTCTTAGGGTCGAACCAGGGCGATAACTGGGACCCAGTTGCGAGGCCGAACCTATAACGACTCTCTGAGAAGTCAGAGGACCCCTCTTTTCAGGGGTCAGGAGGCCGATAGGGCTCAGACTCGACTCCATAAGGAAAAACTAGAACAGCACAGTGCAGAACAAGATACAATATATGTTAATGAACATGTATAGCTTTTTAAAATTGTTATTACTTATTGATCTGTATTGCATTAAATTCTAGAACAAAGCCAAAGTGAGTGAGATTAATAAATGTTCCATTGAAAATAAATCAGATTGTTTCTCCCTTGAGGAACTGAGCCCTTTGAGCTAAAGCAACAAAGTCAATAACCTTGAAGTATATTTTTTCTATTATTTCAGGCTTGTAGAATTTCTGCATTCATTTAAAGCTGTTCCACGCTTATGGATTTCTCTCTTTGATTTAATGTCTTAACAGTTTCGTGCAAGGGAACGTCATGGCTATAACCATGACCTGAAAAATGAGAGATTTAAAATAAAATAAAATAAAAATAGAATTGAAATCAAAGGAAGCTGCCATTTGAGTGGAGAGTGTGGCCCAGTGCTTGAATGTTTGTATACCTGGTGAGGGCTGCAAGTGTTCTTTTTTATTCCTACACCGTCTATTGGTATGAATGCGCCTTTAATCAGCAACAATACCAAACACTATGTATTAGAGGTTTTGGGCTCTCAGTAGTGTATAGAAAATAATGCATATCCCCAATGACAATAATGTACACATAGTACATCTCTGCAAGATCAGAAGCATTTGTTCTGCCATTAATCAATTTTAAACCATCTTAACTTACAGGGTTTTAAACTGATCAACATACAGTATTACAGTAGTTTAAATTTCAGGGTTTTATACTGGTTGGTAAGTACATTTCCTGAAGTGAAATGTACTATAGTATGTGCCCTAAGTTTTGAAATAATAAAGTTTGTTTGTTTTGATCATCATTAGAGAACTTGTGCAGTACTCTGCCATTCGTGTTACATGTATCACAGTGCAGTAACTTGTATACAATTCTGATTTATTTATACCAAGCATCTTTGCATAGGGGAGCCCATGTGACAAGGCAGATTATAATATTTCATCATCACAGGAGACTCGTTATTATAACGTTTTTTCCCCTGCAGAAAACAATTTAAACATGGTAAAATGCCAGATCGGATAGTTAGAAAATGAGAATACAGATTTGCATTCTGAGTTTGTATTTGGGTCTGTTGGCTGAATATGTACACACATTACCAACAATAGTAAAACATATTGCTCTCAAATTATTCACATTCAAATCATTATCGTTGTCCATCCTCAAAGCAAAATATAATGACCATTTACAGTACATCTACAGAGAGTCACTTAAAACTTCTAATAATTGGTTAGGACTCAAGCTGTCTGGTCACTGTCAAGACTGTTATTATTTGTTTATTTAGCAGACGCCTTGATCAGCCACAGTGCATAGGTAACAAGCTGAGGTCTGTTTGGCCACTGGAATTAGTCACCACACACCTACTGTGCACTAACAGTACCATTTGATCATAATGGTAAGTCATGCATGTATTCTCATAATTGGCAGTTGTAATCATTAGCAATTACCTCAATAGAAATTATTTGTTGATCTTCAAGGAAATGCATTCTTCCAATTATTATGCAGTATCTGGTTGTAAACATGGCTTCGTTTTTGTTTGTGAAGAAGAAATGTTTCATTGGCAAAATGCAGTAATATATTATAGTGCCTTCAAATGCTAATACAGAATCAAAAGTTCTCAAATATAAATACAGTCAGCACTCGCATATCCAACCCCATAATATTGTGACTTCAGTGACAGTTAAACGATTGTGACGCACATCTGATTATTTCATTTTGGCCCTTCCAACCCTTGTCCATTTTTCAGGGAACACAAAAAGATACAATGTCAAAAATTCATAGCTGAAAGGACTGTGTTTTAAAATAAGCAGGCTTCCAATTAGATGTACTGTAGGTGGTTTTGTTGGTATTGTACTATATTTTCTACAGAAGTAGTATTTTAATTCAGAATGATCAGCTAGTTTGTTTATTTGCTGCATAATGGCAATTTAGACTCCCATTTATACTTCTCCCCTCCATTCCAAATAAATAATGTTGTCATTGTATTCGTACCTAAGCCATTCGTGAATCTCTGTCACAACCGAGAAATGTGTTTAAAAGTAAAAATTGATTTAATTTACGTTTTTTTCTGTGAAAAAAATTGCCGTTAAAAGAAAGTGTGATTGCACTCTGTTCGAAATCTATTTTCAGGTGTCATTTACACAGCACATTGAAGTTAACTGCCTCCCAGCACACACTTGCATGTGATGCAGTACCCAGTTTAACTCTGTGTGTGTGTGTGTGTGTGTTGTAATTTTGGGGGTACGTTACATTACTAATGCTAGCTAAGATTAAAAAAGAATGCACTTGTCCCTAAATTAGTAAAAATATGTAATGAAACAAAAAAATAAAAAACAAAAAACGTCTCAAAACAAGAGGCATATTTTACATTTATCCAATAAACATATTTTTAAAAAAAAATGTTTGTTTTAAAACCATGCTGTGTTTAAGATATCCTCTTTACCAGTGGTTTTCAGCCTTTTCATCTCAAGTACCAGTGTTTCCAGCAGGGAACACAAGGTGTACCAGTAACTATGTGCAATCTTAAACGGCTGTTGTAAAACTGAGACCTACCCTATTACAAGCAGGTTTGCAGTGTCTGTACTGAAAAGTGTCTGAAATGGCTAAGCTATACAGCTGATGACTGCAGTTAACTCAGCATGTTTAATTTTTTTGATCATTTTACAAGTGTTATGTATGGAATTGGTGGCCACATCTTTAACTGTGTGCAGTTCACGGAGGAGAGCCAGGGCTGGGATGGGGAGAGGCGGGCAGGTCGAGAGGTGAGGGGGCAGCCGGAGTGGTAGAGTTATCAGGGGAGATTCATGTTTCAATGAGAGCTTAGGAAGTCAAGAGAGAGGTGAGATACAAAGACAGAGATAAAGTGAGCTTTATCAGCTTTATATATTGGCCGTTAAGTGCTTGAACTGCTTGTTTTTTTGTCTCAGAAAGCCTCTGTCACACTCTATTGTCACTATAAAATTATACTTCTAGTGCAGGTCAGCAAATGGCAGACTCTTCACAGGAAGCTACATTTTCTGGAAATGTGTTTCTGATATTATTACAGTGTACAAAATGAAGCTCCAGAACATGGCACTGCAGGTAATGAGGACAAAAACTGTTTTCATACCAATTATTAAATTAAAAGAAAGCAATTAAAATAAACAAATGCATAAGGATAGAACTATATTTCCATTTAGGAGATCTCCACAAACCTCCCAGCTTTCTTTAAAACTATCCAGTGTTTGACTAAGGCATATCTCTGTGCGTCCACCCTTTAGCCGTTGGTAGTGAGACAATGCCCATATGTGGTACCGTGCATGGGCATTACTGTTGTGGAGTGTAATATGTACGTGGCATAGTCATTTTATGATGAAGGTAACAGTAATGTCCACGTTATCACATATATATATATATATATATATATATATATATATATATATATACTTTACGCACATATATTATATATATATATATATATATATATATATAAAATGAGACCTCTGTACTATGAATAGTAGATTGTGGCCCAAATACACATGTCAAACACATATTTTTACATGGGTGTGAAGGGGTTCCAGGTACCTTATGTCCTGCCCCGTGTTTCTTGAAGATACAGAATTGAAAATGTTGACATTTTATTGGCAGTTGTGTTTCAAATAACATTGTGCACAAAATGAAACAAAATCAAAACATTGTTTATTGAAGGTCACTTTAGGTACTGTACTAAGCAAATATATGTGAGTTTAAATATGGTAAGTGTAGATTTTGAAGCAGTAATCCATGTCAGACATGCTAAACCATCTTCTTAGTGCAGTTCGAGGACTTTTTGAAGTCTGCTGACTTTTTGAAGTCTGCAGTTTGGACCCCCTTACTACAACAGTGTGCTGCCTTCCAGGAGCCTCCGTCAAACACCTCACTGAGAACATGGACAGGCTCCTAAAACGAACAGAAGATTACCCGGTAGTAGTCGTCGACTTCGGTACAAACAACATTGGAAGAGACAGACCAAAATCCCTGCAAAACAAATTCAGAGGAAGGAAGGAAACTAAAAGACAAGACCAAAACTGTGGTGTATTCTGGGATACTGCCGGCGCCTTGCAAAGGACCATTTGGACAGCTGGAAATAATTAATCTAAATGCATGGCTGAAGACGTGGTGCACACGGGAAGGCTTCACCTGTCTTGATCATTGGCCCATATTCTACAACACGGACTATCTGTATAGATGGGACGGACTGCACTTAAATAAAAAGGGAACCAATCTACTTGGAGAAAAGATCCTCAAGCAGGTTCAGAAGCATTTAAACTAGAAAGGAAGGGGGGAGAAATCAACAAAAAAACAAAGGAGACTGCATCAAAACAAGGACAACAACTCAGGTAAGACAACCATTAAATGTATTTATCTAAATGCTAGAAGTATCAGAAAAATAAATTTAGAACTTGAAACTACTGCACTAACAAGTAACTATGATGTGATAGATGTTACAGACACTTGGTTGTCTGAGAGTGATGGGGTCGAATATATTATTTGTGGGTAGTCACTGTATAGGAAAGACAGGCAGGACAGAAGAGGTGGAGGGGTAGCGCTATACATAAGAAACAGTCTTGAAGCCCAGGTGTTAAACCTGGACAAAGAAAATAAAGCCGAATCAATATGGGTCAGAATAACGGACAAAAATTCAAAGGGCATAATAATAGGAACATGCTATAGACTGCCAGATTCAGACGGTGAGCAAAATAATCTGTTATACAATGACATTTGAAATGCATGTAGCAAAGGAGAAGACATACTAATGGGGGATTTCAACTTCCCCCATATAAAATGGGAAAACCCGGTGGGTAGCACGACGGACGAAATTGAAATGGTGGAAATGACAAATGACTGCTTCCTAACACAATTTGTCAAGGCACTGACTAGAGGGGAGGCATGCCTTGATTTAGTCTTTTCAAATAACGAAGACAGAATAACTAAAACAGAGGTCAGAGAACCACTGGCAAACTCAGACCACAACATGGTCTCATTTGAAGTGCTTTTTAAAACCCCAAAAGTAATGACTAAAGCTAAGGTTTACAATTTTAGAAAAGCAAACTATGAAGGTATGAAACAGAGACTAACAGAAGTAGATTGGAGTAAAATAGAGAAAACATCCACAGAAAAAGGATGGCTGTTCTTCAAAAATGTAGTATTAGAGGCGCAAAACAATTACATCCCTAAAGTAGACAAATCTAAATGTAAAACTAAATTGCCCAAATGGTTTAATAGATCAATTAAAAAAAATATTCAGCGAAAAAAGGCACTTTACAGAGCATTAAAAAAGGACCAAAAAGAAAGTACACAGAAAGAGTACACAGAACTGCAAACGCAAGTCAAAAAGGAAGTTAGAAAGGCCAAGAGAGAAATAGAAATGAACATTGCTAAGGGAGCTAAAACCAATTCCAAAATGTTTTTCCAATATTACAACAGCAAGTGAACATTCAAAGAGGAGATTAAATGTTTAAGAGATACAAATGGCAAAATCGTAGATGAAGAAAAAAAAATAGCAAATATATTAAATGATTACTTTTCACAAGTTTTTACAAAGGAGGATACGGACAACATGCCCCACATGTCATCCAGTTCCTGTCCAGTTTTAATTAACTTTAGCATAACCGAGGCAGAAGTGTTAAAGGGACTAGGAGCTCTTAAAATAAACAAATCCCCTGGGCCGGATGAGATCCTCCCAATAGTACTCAAAGAAATGAAAGAAGTAATTTACAAACCGCTAACCAAGATCATGCAGCAGTCTCTTGACACAGGGGTGGTACCGACAGACTGGAAAATTGCAAACGTAATACCGATCCACAAAAAGGGAAACAAAACTGAACCAGGTAACTACAGACCAATAAGCCTGACTCCTATTATATGCAAACTTATGGAAACTATAATAAGATCCAAAATGGAAAATTACCTATATGGTAACAGTATCCTGGAAGACAGTCAACATTCATTTTAGGAAAGGGAGATTGTGTCTAACTAACCTGCTTGATTTTTTTGAGGATGCAACATCGATAGTGGATAATTGCAAAGCATATGACATGGTTTATTTAGATTTCCAGAAAGCTTTTGACAAAGTCCCGCATAAAAGAAGAATTCTCAAATTGAACGCAGTAGGATTCAAGGAAACAAGGTACATGGATTAGGGAGTGGTTAACATGTAGGAAACAGAAAGTACTGATAGAGGAGAAACCTCAGAATGGAGTATGGTAACCAGTGGAGTACCACAGGGATCAGTATTAGATCTTCTGCTATTCCTAATCTACATTAATGATTTAGATTCTGGTATAGTAAGCAAATTTGTTAAATTCGCAGACGACACAAAAATAGGAGGAGTGGCAAACACTGTTGCCGCAGCAAAGGTCATTCAAAATGATCTAGACAAGATTCAGAACTGGGCAGACACATGGCAAATGACATTTAATAGAGAAAGGTGTAAGGTACTGCACACAGGAAATAAAAATGTGCATTATAAATATCATATGGGAGTTGGAATCTATGAAAAAGACCTAGGAGTTTTTGTTGACTCAGAAATGTCTTCATCTAGACAATGTGGGGAAGCTATAAAAAAGGCCAAAGTGTTGAATTTAAATCAAGGGAAGTAATGTTAAAACTGTACAATGCATTAGTTCAACCTTATCTTACTCATCAATGTGTTCAGGTCTGGTCACCTTGCTACAAAAAGGATATTGCTACTCTAGAAAGAGTGCAAAGAAGAGCAACCAGAATTATTCCGGGTTTAAAAGGCAAGTCATATGCAGACAGGCTAAAAGAATTGAATCTATTCAGTCTTGAGCAAAGAAGACTACGTGGCGACCTAATTCAAGCATTCAGAATTCTAAAAGGTATTGACAATGTCTACCCAAGGAACTTTTTCGACCTGAAAAAAGAAACAAGGACCAGGGGTCACAAATGGAGATTAGACAAAGGGGCATTCAGAACAGAAAATAGAAGGCACTTTTTTATGCAGAGAATCGTGAGGGTCTGGAATCAACTCCCCAGTAATGTTGTTGAAGCTGACACCCTGGGATCCTTCAAGAAGCTGCTTGATGAGATTCTGGGATCAATGAGCTACTAACAACCAAGATGGGCCGAATGGCCTCCTCTCGTTTGTAAACTTTCCCAAGATGGGCCAAATGGCCTCCTCTCGTTTGTAAACTTTCTTATGTTCTTAAACTGATCGGGAGTTCTGGATTAGCTGGGGGGCGTGCCCTGGGATGCTTTGCACAGCTCTGGGCGATTGCAATGCCATTTGCACACAGACAGGTGCTGTGTGTTTGTTAACATCTACAGAACCCTTTAACTGCAAGACTGGCCAGTGAAGGCGATTGTCCAGCCAGGACCATCGGAACGGCCCGGAGTCACTGGGAGGCCAGGACTTCGGAAGCAACAGAACAGAAGTAGGTCAGTTTTGGGGATGTTGATCCCAACACAGCATAGAGAGGGTTACTGTAGAGTAGTAGGTTCCTGGAGCAGGACTTTCCTTGTAGTGGGGCAACATTTTATTTTTAGCTTTGTTTTGTTTTCTCTATTAAGTGTGACACTAGGTTTTCCATTGCTGGTATCCTAGTGTCAGTACTGTGTTGAAAATAAATCTGTGCGCCTGAGTGGTGTTTCAACACCAATGCTCTGTGTCTGTGTCGGTATTTTCCAGTGACTACCCACTCAATAACACTGCCAATAAAAAAAGTTATATATATATATATATATATATATATATATATATATATATATATATATATATATATATATATATATATATATATATATATATATGGAAAATATTTATGTATTTTTTTATGCAGTAAAGTTTTTGGTGGTGAGTGTTGACTGCAAACAGATAATTGGAATCATGGAATCCTTGCCTCATTCTACAATTCTGTTTTACAGTGAGTCAGACTATTACAAAATTGCTCTTGTTTCTCCATCAGTTGGGCTAATCTACTTTCATAACCATGTAGTCCACTTTAAACAGCATGGACAGCAGAGAGATTTCTGAGCCAGTTCTACACATTACTTTGTTTTTTTGTGGATACGTTTTAGTAGAGTCAACCATTTCTGTAAAGCAGCTCTGTGACCAATGTTGCTGCACTGTCAGCATCTCATATCTCAGAAACCATGTTGAGACACAGATTTCACAGATGCATGCGTCAGCAAACACTTGCCCAGATTTACTGTTGTTTTGTGATAAACTTCCTTGGAAAGGAACATAATCATGAACCAACCTTTAGATTACAGTATGATTAAAAGGAAAGCTGATGTCCAGGTCCTTTTAATAATAAATATTTGCCTTCAGCTCTTATTTTGGTAAGAACATCAGGGTACAGATAATTTCTTGTGTTGCACAACTCAATGCTTTAATGTTGATGTTGTGTGAAAGAAATTTGGCAACAGCTTGATCGTAAATTATTGTAGATGTTACTTTCTAGAAGTCTGTTTGTAATAAAGTGCAGCCTAGTAGTTCAGCCTTATGGTAGTTTGATGAAAAACAGGTCAAGTTAAAAAGTTTAAGATCTTTAAAATGTTCTTTACAGTACGACTTGGTACTTCAATTGACCTCTGCAAAAAGTTAAACTAAAGAAAAAATGAACCGCATAAACAGGTAGCTTATTGTAGATGTTTTTTTTGTGACATCACAGTCTCTTACCCTAGCATGTTGAATTGGCTTTTATAAATTATTCGACTTAAGTTCCTTGATAACTTAATAGCACTTAATATTTTATTTAGCGTCCTTAAAAGCAATTGTCGTAGAGTGCTTCACAGAACAAAGATAAATACAACAAAAACAATAACACATAAAAACATAAACAGAAAAAAAGGAATCATAAAAATGCCTTTTTAAAAAAGTAAGTTTTTAAGCTACATTTGAAAACACTCAAAAGTTGCTGAATCCCTGATCTCTAATGGAATAGAGTTCCACAGTTTTGGGGCATAGCAACAGAAAGTCCTGTCGCCCATATCACGCAGGCGAGCAGAAGGGACACACAACAGTCTAAGATCGGTGGAGCGGAGGTTGCGAGTGGTTGTGTAAAAGGTTAAAAGATCTGACAAGTAAAGCGGACCCAGCCCGTGGAGAGCCTTGTAGGTCAGTTAAAATCCACTCGAAACCTAACAGGCAGCCAAGGCCTCCAACACAGGTGTAATGTGATCCCTAGAGCGTGACCTGGACAAAATTCTAAAGAAAACAAATGCATGAACCAATTTTTCAGCCGCAGATAGGTCGAAGCCTAGCTATATTTCTGAGATGAAAAAATTAAACCATGACAGTATTCAACACATGTGGTTCAAAGGTTAACCCAGGATCAAAAATCACACCCACATTTTTCATTTTAGATCTGAACTCAAGCATGGTACCAACAACTGACAAATTCACAGCATTGATTTTACACATGATTTTACAGTAACGTGAAAATGTATTTGTCCCCGTCCTGATTTTCTGAATTTTTGCATATTTTTGACACTGAATGTTATCAGCTCTTCAACCAAAATCTAACAGTAGATAAAAGGCACCCTGAGTGAACAAATCACACAAAATGTTGATACTTATTTCACTTATTTATTAAAGAAAGTTACGCAACACCCAATGCCCCTGTGTGAAAAAGTAATCATCCCCTTAGACTTAGCAACAATAATTGCAACAAAACACTTTCTGTAGTTATTGATCAGTCTCTCACAGTGCCGTGGAGGAATTTTTGCCCACTCCTTCATGCAGAACTGCTTCAACTCAGTGACATTTGTGGGTTTTCCACCATAAATTGCTTGTTTCAGGTCCTGCCACAACATCTCAATGGGGTTTAGGTCTGGACTTTGACTAGGCCATTCCAAAACTTTACATTTCTTGTTCTTCAACCATTCTAAGGTAGACTTGCTTGTGTGTTTCGGATCATTGTCTTGCTGCATGACCCAGCTGCACTTCAGTTGCAGCTCACGGACGTCATGGCCTGACATTATCCTGTACAATTCTCTGATACAGAGCAAAATTCATGGTTCCTTCAGTGATGGCAAGTCGTCCAGGTCCTGATGCAGCAAAGCATCCCCAAATCATGACACTACCACCACCATGCTTGACCGTTGGTATGAGGTTCTTACTGTGGAATGCAGTGTTTGGTTTTTGCCAGACATAATGGGGCCCATGTTGGCCGAAAAGTTCCACTTTTGACTCATCTGTCCATAGAACATTGTTCCAGAACTCTTGAGGATCATCCTGGTGCTTTTTGGCAAACTTGAGATGAGCATTCATGTTCTTCTTAGTGAGCAGTGGTTTCCGCCTTGCTACTCTGCCGTGAATCTCATTTTTGCCCAGTGTCTTTCTGATGGTGGAGTCATGAACCTTAGCCAAGGCGTGAGAGGCCTGCAGATCCCTGGATGTTGTTCTATGGTTCTTTGTGTCTTCCTGGATGATTTTACACCTTGCTGTTGGAGAGATTTTGGCAAGAGTGCCACTCCTGGGAAGATTCACTACTGTCCCAAACTTTCTCCATTTGGACAATATGTCTCTGATTTGGTGAAGCCCCTGAGCCTTAGAAATGGCTTTGTAACCCTTTCCAGGCTGATAAGCATCAACAACTTTTTTTACGAGGTCTTCAGGAATTTCTTTTGATTGTGGCATGATGTGCTTCTAGAAACTGTGTGCTGACAACTTCACTCTGATGGTAAGGGCCAAAGTTAGTCAGAATTATATTGGGCAGGGCTGGCCCAAATCAAGCCTGATTGTTAACCAAAGTATTCAAACAGCTGACTGTAATTATCGCTTTAATTGGGTTGAGTTAACTAGGGGGGTAATAACTTTTTCACACCTGAAGAGTGCATGTTTGATTACCTTGCACACCAAACAAATGAAAAAAGCACCAAACTTTGGTGTTATTTTTTTCTCTCAGACTCCCTGTATATACTATTACAACCCACAAAAAGATCTGACCAAATTCAATGTGAAAAAAATGCAGAAAATCAGACAGGGGGCAAATACTTTTTTCACGGCACTGTAGTTGATGGGAAGTACCTAACAGCATATCCTCAGTCTTATTATTACTTATTATTAGGTGTCAAAAATTTTGCAACATCCAACTTTTTATATCGGAGATACAGGCAGTAAGAACAGCAGCAGCAGCATCAATATCAGGTTTAGAATGAATATAGATTTGAGTGTCATCTGCATAAAAATGATAATTCAGGCCATGTGATCTTAGTATGTGGCCAAGGGGAAACGTGTAAATACTAAATAACAGGGGGCCTTGAGGGACACCAGATATTACTGACCCAACCTTAGAACTAAACCCACCCAGGGATATTAATTGTTGGTGCCCTGTTAGATAAGAGTTCAACCATTTAAAGGCAGTGCCAGAGATACCAAATAAACACTAATCTGTCAAGAAGAATCTCATGATTTGCAGTGGGTAATGCAGCACTAAGATTCAAAAGAATGAATATTGATAAAGTAGGTCTTTAAGGCTGAAATACCTTATCCTATACTTATGCCTTATTCATATTTACCTTTATATATTAAATTAAATTGGGTTATTATACTAACCGTTTCTCTGAATAAAGCAGCCCCCTACTGAATAAGATTCTAAGCTGCTTTCAATGATTTTCACTTCCATGTTTTTGTAACAGGAAATTAAAAATATGAATCGACTGTGAGGAGAATGAAAAAACAGCACTTTTAGCAGAGATTCATGCCACTTCATGGCCGCAGGAAAAAAAGAATAACTTATACTGGTTACATTTTTATTATTATCACACTTAAATACAGAAGAGTTTTGCCAAACTTTCACTTATTTGATAGGCACACTGAAAAACCCAAGAACAAATTACAAGCTAGAATTAGGACAGAATGTGCCCCTGACAACTGGACTATGACCTAGATACCTAGAGTGAAATAATGACTGTGTGTCAGGCCAGTAGCGGATCTCAATTCATGCATGCTCTTTAATAATGTTTTCTTATTATTTGTTTATTAGCAGACTCCCTTACCCAGGACGACTTACAGTTGTATACAAAAAAAGCATATCAAGAATTACAGTACAATTATATCATTCATTGTTTATTAATCACCATGTAGGAAAAAACACACACCCACACACACACACACCCACACACACACACACACACACACACACACACACACACACACACACACACACACACACACACACCCTGATCTGAAGGCCAGGGCTGTAAATAGCAGAACCCACATAAACCTTTGACACCCCTTTCTGCTAAATCAGCTAAATTATGTAAATGTGTTCAAAAGCATTTTTTTTCTGTTGCCCAAGGCAGCCATATTTACCAGCATTAAAGAACATTTATGTATTTATTTAGTCTCTCTAAGTAGCAATTTTATCACTTGTAAATCACCAAAATGTATATAATGTCGGTGAACACAATTAATCCAAATATTGGGTTTGTATCTACAGTCTTCTATGTGATGACAAAGCCATCCAAATTAGTAGACTGCTTATTTGTAATGTGTGTTTTTTTTATTATTGAAGACACCAGTAGAATACAATGTAATACTGCCCTGTTGTGGCAATGTTGCCCTGCCCCTGTGTATTTCTATGTTGTATGTAGTGTGTTAATGTTGTTTATGTATAAAATCCACAGGGTATAAGTATGAGTTACGAGCACAAGTGTTTAAAATGTATATTTGTATTTAGGCACGAGGATTGCACAGCACTTCACGTGCAGGTAAAATAATATGCGAGCACGGGGAATTGCACTTTTATTAATTCATGTGCAGTTGTACCGAGACTCCAATTGAATGATTGATTAGCAATCGAGTCTCGGTACAGCTGCATAAAAGTAGCATGTTTTTACTCACTCTGGGTTGTGTGTTCGTGAGTGGAGAACAGGTGTGAAGAGGAGGTAAAAACTAAAGATTAACGATTGCTAAGTGCTGGCTTACAACCAGCACGATACTTGTTTGTTTGTTTGTCTGTCTCCCTGTTCGTTTTGGCTACTGTGCTGTTTTATTTTACAAAGTGTTTTTCGTTTGTTCAACCTTTTATTTTCTGTTTATTGATTAAAATGCGCAATAGCACAATTCACATTTCACCTGGCAGTGCTGAGTGTTTCTTCCGGGTCTGACATCACCACACACGCCATCCTGTTACACCTGTATAAAGTTAAACAAAACAAAACCAAAAAAAATCATAGGAATAATGGGTCATGGGTATAAGGGTTTAAGTTGATCAATATAGCAAGCCATTAATTGAAAATGATACGTGGTTTGTCACCAATATTCGACTGGCATGTTTAAGATATTAGGGGCCATCTTTTCAAAGCGTTTACTCTAGTGTGTACTATTTTTTGAAAGGAGAAAATTCAATAGTAATGTACAAAACTGAGAGCAAACAACTTCAAAGTACTTAAGACAGCTCCATTTAAATCTAGAATTGCTTACTTTATCTGGTATCCCAAAATGGGTGGTATCTCTCTTATAGCTCATGTAGAACACTGCTGCTAGAATTCTGACTAAAATCAGAAAAATTCACAAATGATCCCTGTTTTGAGCTGTGCACAAACAAGCTACTTCCTGCACATAGTACGACAATAATATTTGTTAATGTTATGTTTTTTAAAAGTGGACCGCTTTTCCAAAAATTGTAATTTTAAAATACTGATTAGTTTCACACCCAAATTAGTAATTTCCATAAATGAGCTGCATACATAAATACAAAAGGTGTTACTGTAATTATACACCTTGACTGTATCCGTGTGTGCATCCATTAGCATTTCCTGTAACATTTAAAACATTTCGTTTTACTGGAATTAAAGAGCAAATAATATTAAATTGATCTGTTATACTAGAACAGCGCATCTGCTGTTACTGTAGTATCACACTGTTATACATGTATTCTAGATAAGAGTGCATTGGTAATGAGTAACGTATATGGCTTGGGAGCTGTTTCTCACTGTCCATCCTACTGCAAATTCCAAGAGGCAGCAAGACTGGGGGGCGGAGCTACTCTGCTCACTGTAGCCTCTAGTCCCCCTGTTCTCTGTCACAGTAGAAAGAAGCACTGCTGAGGTCTGAGTGCGGCTGGATTTGTGCAAAGCTGCTTGCCAAGGGAAAGGAAGAAAGGAAGCGTAAAAATAATTGCAGAGTGTCATGGGACAGTTGTGCTGCTTCCCTTTCCCAAGAACCGAGGAGAGACTCTGTAAGTGATTTTAATGCTGTTGTGTTCAGATCCAGCTTGTACAGCACTGCTGGTGTTCAACTAGAGAGAGTGTATGGCATTGATAAATGCACTGGCTTGAATTTAGTCATCAGGTTTAATCCAATATCTGTCAGTATGAAAGTCCCCATCGGTGCATGTAGGAGTAAAATGTTTGTATTCTTGATCTATGAATATTTGTTATTGCTGAACTCTTGATTTTCTTTAGTGAACATATTAACGTACACCATCTTAACCATCCTGCTCTTTTATTTTATTATATTTAATGATTAAAAACAACTACCGTTTTCTAAAATAATATTCTCTGTAGAGCCGATTTGCTATCACTTAGTCTTACTGACAGAGAATGATTGAATAACATAATACTGAAATCTTATTTTAATGGCTACTACTTGAAGACTGATAAATTGCAGTGGGGCAAGCTGTGTCTGTTGATGTACCTGAAACTATTCATGCATTTTTTGGTCTTCATTGTTACATTGAGACATGTTTTAGATGAAGAATTATTTGCAGAGAGTATAAATACAAACTAATTAGATGCCAACAGCCTTTTGTGTTTTCAGAAACTGGGAACTAATTCTCTCCTATTGATTCAGCTGGGTCAAAGTCTGACAAATTGTAAATTATAGCGTTATAGCCCTGCCTCTCTCAAACTGAAATAGAAATGGGTACTTTAACCACGGAATGTACCTGCACAGCTGGTTTATATATGATAAGATCTGATATATATATATATATATATATATATATATATATATATATATATATATATATATATATATATATATATATATATATGACTATCTATACATATAATGTCGTTACAATTGAGGGATATTCATATTTAACTTGAGGACATACTGAAATACAAGGTTCTTGCTTAACTTGATTAGAAAGTTGGATTGTAGAATTCATGATTAGTTAAGAAATCTAAGTTGATGTAAAATAAAACAAAAAGAAACAAATAGCTTAAAGTGTTTGTATGTAATAGATTGCTGATTGTGTGCGATTGCAGTATGACATCACAGCCAATCCCGGTACACAGACCTGAAATTCTGGCAGGGTTGCATGATTTTTGTTAAAAAACAAATGTTTCTTCAAACAAATTGATAAGTTGTAAAGCAACCTGCTTGCTTATTGCACAACATGATTCACTGCCTACACTACATAATGTGAGCATTTGAAATGGGGTTGCAGAATGTAATTTACTGACAGGAAAATTAATATGAAAATCAATCAACCAAAACTGTTTCTAATGCAAGAACTACACAAACTTCAGAGACATTTAACGTGCTGTATGCAGTGTATAGGCCTACTAGTGTAAAACTCCAAAACAGAACTGAATGCAAATTCTGATAGCATAGTAAATCAGCAGAAATACTACTGGAGAGTATTTACCAATGTTAAAACTGTTTTTTTTTTTTGTTTTTTTTAAATAGCATCTTTAAAAAATTCGATTTTTTAAATTTACAACAGAAAAGGTCACAGAAAAGCAATGTGAAAAAATAGCCACCCACACAGTTAGAACATTGATTTTACAGAATTATACTATACCATAGCAAAACATGAAAATCAATACATTTACAGTAGCTTTTATTTATTATTTAGAAGATAGTCTAAATTGTACCAAATACAAAGCTACTGTATTGTAAACCAATCTGGAAAAGTAATTTCAAATCCAATAAATTTTTTTTTTTTTTTTTTTTTTTTGGACTGGAACACAGGCGCGAGTTATACGGGCCCGTGGGGCCTGTGCTCCACCAATATTCAGGAACGTGGGCCCTGCTCCACCAGTGTATTGAGCTTTTTGATGTGAATAGTATTTATATTCACAGATAAAAAATATTAGCTTGGGGGGCATGCTTAGCTTTTGGGAGCTGTTGCTTGTGACTTCAGGTTTAAGGATACACGAACGCAGCGTGAAAAAAACCTTGAAAAAAATCGCTCTGCACCATTGCATCATTTGAAAGGCGTCCATATGTGTGCCTGAGGAAAAGAAAATCACGCAGCTTCAATTCAGCAGGTAGTTTGAGGTGTGATTGTGTTTAAAACTTCAGACTACACTTGAATATTTTCTAGTCTTTAAAAATGAATTGTTTAATATAAAATATGTACAATATGGTAGTGTTTTAAAATACTTTTTGTCGCCTTAAAACAAAAGTTACAAATGGCCTAAGTTATATGCAGTCCACCATTATTATACATAATTTATTGTTAGTTATTTATTTTATTCTTAAGCTTTTTATGGGACTGTAATTGAAATTCATTATTTTGTATGTGTACTATATCATTTATTTCATTTTCTGTCTATGTTGTTGCTTTAAAGTCACTTGACTGAAGTATTGTTTACTATTGAGCGCCATTTGTGCCAAAACTATCCAGCCATTAATTTGTCAATTTATGAATTGGTCAATTTGTCCAGCAATTCGTCCATAAATATGTCAGTTCATACAGTAATTCATAAACATATTTCTTAATTCATCTAATAATTAATTAATTAATGTGTCAATTCATTAATACTAAAGGCTTTACGGACCTGTAAATTTCCAATCAACCAGACAAACTTCCCAACAACTAGACAAACTTCCAACTGTCAATCTCGCACTTTGCCAAAAACACTGCAACCTTTCTAGCCAATGGGAGCACTCACTAATATGAAAATCCAGCCTTCCTCAAAACTGCTTCAACCAATAATATTGCAGTTTATTAAAAGGGCATTTCAAAAGATATTCTATTTAACAAGATACTCGACTCTGCTGATTGTCAGTGGAGACTTCCGTCTCACTGAGAGCAAAGCGTTGTGGTATACACAGACAGCTCGGCAAAAACAATTCAATGGACAATCTGGAGGCGTAAGAAAAAATGCATTGAACTTTTGAAGTAGATTTCACATTTGCCCAAGGCCTTTTGAAGAAAACGGCAACATTAGCAAATTATGACAATATGTAATTATTATGAAAAATGATATTTTGTGAGCGCTGTCCTGTTCTGCGGCGCATGTGCAGTAAATACAGTTACTACTGATCGCACGCGTCATCAATGATAACACTATGTAATACAATTTTTGTTCCTGGGTAGTAAGTGTTATTTCCTAATTGCTTATGCCTGAAAAGTATAGAAAATGGCTATTATTCCCCACAAACTTTGCTGACCAGGACAGTGATATTTCAAAATATCACTATTTCCAATGGGAAAACGGGAAATGTAAATACAGTATAATTGTAAATCTCGAAAAACTACTCACTTCTAAATCTTTTGTAGTCATTTTTGTATTACTTTAGTATAAATACATGTTAATGTGGATTCATATGTTGTTTTTTTCTGACTTTATGTGAACGAAAAGACACACTTTTTCCCGTTTTCACATTGGAAATAGTGATATTTTGAAATATCACTGTCCTGGTCACAAAAGCAAAGTCTGTGGGGAATAATAGCCATTTTCTATGCTTTTCAGGCATAAGCAATTAGGAAATAACACTTACTACCCAGGAACAAAAAAAAAAAAATTGTTACACGGTGTAATATCTATTAACAGCTTCCGGAAGCGGGTAACGGGAAATTTAAAAGCTATGTCATATCAGATATATTTTATTACTATTTTTGTGTATGTTAATTATTTGTGAAATCATTTTATTACAAATATATGGATGAAAATGACCTTTTTTTCTTTTACCTACTTTGTCCAAGTAGCTACCGGTAGTTTGTTTACTGTACTGTATTGCTGTGTCTTGATAATATTTTATGTTGTAATGTTATGTATTTCTAAAGTAACCAGTGTTACAGGACTGTTTTAAATGATTTAAATAATGTTTCTTTAGAGCAATGTTTTTGTGCAATTGCCAACGATCGGGACAGTGCTCAGAGAATAGCATTTTTCATAATAACTATGTATTGTCATAATTTGCTAATTTTGCCGATTTTTTTAAAAGGCCTTGGGCAAGTGTGAAATCTACTTCAAAAGTTTTGTGCATTTTTTTGTTTTTAACATGGCGAACCAGCAACATTTCTTACGCCTCCATTGACTGTCCATATAATTTTTTTTTTATCTAACTCTCTATATACCACAATACTTTGCGCGCAGTGAGACTGAAGGCTCCATTGAAAATCAGCGGTCGAGTATCTTGTTAAATAGGGTATCTTTTGAAAAGCCCTTCTAATAAACTGCAATATTATTGGCTGAAGCAGTTTTGAGTGAGACTGGATTTTCATTGGTAAAAATATTAGTGTGTGCTCCCATTGGCTAGAAAGGTTGCAGTGTTTTCGGCACAGTGGCAGTTGGAAGTTTATCAGCTTATTGGGAAGTTTGTCTGTTTTATTGGAAATTTGCTGGTCCGTACAGCAAATTTATTAGATGAATAAATTAGTTATTAGATGAATTAACACATACATTTATGAATTACTGTATGAGCTGACATATTTATGGATGAATTGCTGAACAAATTGACAAACAAATTGACAAACAGATTGACAAATTAATGGCTGAATAGTTTTGGCACAAATGGCGCTCCATAGTTTATACTGCTTGCTCTTTTGAAATGAAATGCTGGCTTAATCATTTAAAGTTTAAATGCAGTGTTTAGGTGGCCAGAGCAGCAACTCAGAGAATTTTGTCAGGTTACCTGGAAACAATCAGAACATTGCAAAAGTAGGGGGTACTTTTTTGTTTTGATTTTAGGAAGTTTTTGCTTTTGTGGGTTATGGATCTATCAACAGTTGGTTGTTACTGTATTCAGCAGAGCTTTGTCGTTTATCCTCTAATATTCCATTTTATAGAACAGTGTACTCCAACTCAGTATTGTCATATGTAAGCAATAATATATACTATATATAAAATAAAATAGATAGTTGAGTACAACCACAATACATTTTTTTCTTACGGTAGTGGTTTTATGCAATATAGAGAAACCATTAAACGTTTTACTGTTTCCAATCCATCAATACGATAGTTACATTTTATTTTTTTATTTTTTTTATTGGACTGCAAGTATAGGGGGCGGAACTCTGACCACTGGGCACCACCAAAAATTATACAAACCAGGCGCCTATGCATGGGAATATCACTTGTGCTTGTAGTATGGCTTCCCTTAACTGCATTCAATATCCCCGAAAGAGACCACCCTGAAATGATCATTTCTTTTTTTTCCTAGTTCATGGAGAACAAACATAAGAAAGTTTACATGCTTTGGCTATAGAATTAACAAATTTTGCTTCAACTTTGCTTCGCTTACTTTGACGACTTATACAATTGAATTACATAACGTATTATGGCGAAAAGATTTCTAAGGGGGTATATAAATACGAAAAACAGACAAATTTAAAAATGTGACATTTTGAAATTTAACATTGTACTAATTGTACATATGATGATATGGATACCGGTAGCCTTTTCCATCTGAAAAGGTTATAGTAAAACATCTAAGAAACATAATGTAAAACAATTTATGATCTTTTCTATGATTTAATACAGTGCAAAAGTTCACGTTTTCAAGTTTCCCCCAAATAGGCACTATATGTGTGTGTACACTACACATATATATATATATATATAATATATATATATATATATATATATATATAGTACACGGATGTCGCTTTACATGTATACTGTATTTGCATCCTGAGCCATTTGGGGAAAAAAAGGCATAATGGTGCAGTAGTGATGTCAAAATGGCATATTCGTCTACAAGATTATACTTGAGCTTTGACCCATTTTTGACTCCTGTGTAACCCAAGCCACTTTCAAATACAAAGTGTTGTTTTAAATCATTCGACAACACGCTCAATTCTTGGCTTTTAGGCACTTTTAACAAATCAGTCTCTGTGAGGATTTATAATTATCCTCCACCAACGGGAGCACCAAACAAGTGAGCAAGACAAATAATCTTCGACTCTAACAGAGACTAAGAAAGAAGGAAAAAAATGCATACACCATTGAAAACATTTTCCTTAAAAATAAGTTAGATTTTGCAGTTCATTATCTACCCAGTTTTATTTGCTGTTCCTGAATTATCAAAAAGACAATGATATTTAGTTTTTTTAATACTGACTTAATTTACAAATATTTATTAAATTAATTTGCAATTTGAACATTAACACCTGTTTATTATCTTTTTTATTATATACTAATATCCATGTATTGTAACAAATAATAGATGGGTTTCAGTGAGTTAAAGTGCATCTGAAGCTTGACTGTTACCATGGTAATGTGTTTAATTGACCTCTTGTCTGTTGTGACGTGTAGGTGAAAAGCATGTGTTTGAGCCTGATGATGCTGAACTAGTGAGCCTCAGTAAGAGACTGGTGGAGAATGCTGTCCTCAAAGCTGTGCAGCAGTACCTGGAGGAGACTCAGCTGAACAAACACAGGCATGCTGATGTTAGCCCATCTGAGACTGAGGAAAACCTTAATGACAATGAACACAGAAAGTGAACTTTGTAGCAGAAGTCTCCTGGAGCCTTAAGAATGAAGGCTGAAGGAGTGTGTTCAGAGTTTCAAGATTACAGGATTCAAAACAGCACAATAACAAGCAATACTGTGGAGGTCTTCAATGTTTCCTTTAAAAAAATTCAAATCCATCACTTTGCCACTAGCACTGCCACAGTGTAATAACGAGTTACAGAAGCCTCTCTAATTAACCTCAGATTGCTGTGTGGTTATGTGCACTGTTAGTATTTATGCACTCTCCAAAGAGCTGATACCAGTATCTTTATCTCTCCCTCTTTACCGAATCTTTCATGCCAATTTTAAACCTGGTTTTCTATGTCATAGAATTGGGTTTGTTAATTTTTACACTTCTTCTCCTTGATGGCTACTGGCATAAAAGAATATTAAATGATATGCTATCAGTGTAACGAGGACTGTGCTGTCTTGAAAATGTCAAGACCCAGCTCTTACTGAAAAGAGAAAAGAGATTTTTGAAGAGCAGACAGGCTCTTTGTTGAGCTGATTGGGATGGAAATTCGGGGAGATTATAGAAGTCCTGCGGTATCAGGAAATACAGATCAGGCTGTGTGACTGCTTGCCCCTTGTACTGACGGCAAGAAACGCACATTGGCAAACAGCTACGTTTTACTACAGATATTCTCTGTCCTGGATTTCTGTCCATCTAATTTTATACGTGCAGGTTGACATGTGCAAACTATGCAGTTAAAATGTTGCTGTGAAAAATGTTTCCATCAAATCTTTTTTTTTTTCTTTTTCTTTACAGTAAATATACGCTACCATTAGAACTAAATTGCTAACTGACACAAATCAGTTTATAAAGTATAGGTTTACACTATGGTAGGCGGGCAGCCAAAATAACATCATTACTTTTAATTGTAAGTTTTCAATGTAAGCACATTGTATCGTCTTTTTCCTTCAGGGGGGAAAGCATGATACAGTCTTCATTAGGAAGGCTTTGAATACAGAAACTGTGAGTCTATTGAAGCAGCTCACTTGGATAAAAGAGATATTGTGCAACCAGCAACACAGGATAGAATCCACAGAGAGATGGCTGCAGCCGGAGCTCAGCCCCATCACCAGCAGGCAGACTAACTTCATTGAAGAAATTTGCTCTTCACACATCTAAAGGCTGGAACAGAATGTAATCATTTAGCACACGGGGTATAGCAAAGCAATTATGCCCTATATATTATTGGATATTCTAATTTCAAAGTGTCTCCAGAATGTTAGTGTGTGTGTGTGAATTATAATTTTTTTCTTTCAGTTTCTAATCATTGTGTTTTTGGTTTTCCCCTCAAATGTGTAAATCCTCGCACATTTTATATTTTAGTTGTATAGACATGCCTAAATGGGATTTTTTTATCCCCCCCTCGTTCCACCTTGCACTTGCCTTTATGTATTAATGTAATTTGAGTCACATTAAATCATGCTGATACCATATTGAAAAAAAGATGTGCATTTGCATATACCATGTATTTTAAATGTACAGTATATGTATAATAATTTTGAAAGCTTTACAGTGCAGAGAACAAAAATCCAATAACAAAGTGTTATATTTTTGTCTCAAGTTTCATGTTTAGATACATACTTTGATCAGAGTTCACATTTGCAGCTGAATGCAAATTCATAATAAAAGGTATGTTTTACCAGTTAATCTTCATGTCAGAGCAATGACTGAAATAAAACTGAAAACCAAGAATATCATTTAGTTCAATACTTTATAACAAGGGATTGTCCCAGAATAGTTGCACACATTGTCTTTGAGAGTAAAGCTTAATGGGTTTTTATCCCAGCATTTTTATAATGTTTAAATAAAGCTAGACTTTTATTTTTAGTCTATTCTTTCATCACAAAATAAACTCCCTTATGAAAACAAAACATCAGCTCCCACTGTTAATACAAGGAGATAGCTGGCATAATTTCTAATGAGTAAGCGTGCCAGCACTGTTAATGTGCCAGTGTCTGCAATCCTATTGGGCAGGTACAGCAGTTTAACCAACATGGAGCATTGGGCATATTCCGAGGGAGAAATCCTTGATTGATAATGTACTGAAGGAACAAGAACAGGGAGTAGGTTCTCGGCTGTCAGTGCCTGTTGTTTTTACTATAGATCCTTCCATCTAAGCTGATGTCACTACATAGCAAGCCATTGTTACCATTCTACTGTAGGTGCCAGTCCTGGCAAGCAATACTGTAGTAGTTTGTTGCTATGTGCTTTAACAGTCTTCACTGTCTGTTGAAAAAAATTGTTTAAAACTTCATAGATGACCACTTATTTTCCCCCAATAGGAGCACTTTCAAGATGTTTCAATATACATGATTAGTTTAAAAAAAAACAGCAAAAAAACTGTGTTTTGTTTGGATCTTTTCCATTAACCTCCACACACTTTCTGGTCTGTTCATGAGCTATTTGCCATGCTGTCAGTTTAGACCTGGGAAATATAACCTGCAGTGTATGCGTCTTGTGCATTGTGTACAGTGGACATAATTGGATGATACTGATACACGAACTTGCAGCCATTAAGTTTATCTAATGTTTAAATTACTGCACAGCGTAAGAGTGGACTCCAACCATATAATACTATGGCAACAACTATTGCTTTGGACTTTCAACCCAAGCAAATGCTTCTGTTACTGGGTCTTTTCTTATCAGTAGCAGTGTTTTGATAAACAGGCTTGAAACTTAAAAATTAAGAGGCAATTGATATGTACAGGTTGTGGAGCAATGCAATCAGGGTAGAAACCCATGGCATGTATTGTGCTTCATGCATCACTTGCATTTACTAAATTCGGTCATTAGGAATGGTCATCTTATCAATCTAGTCATGCAGAATTGTTACGAGACTGCTGCTTCAACTTCATCTATTACATGTTCTAGCAAACAGAATTCTGTGCACATCGAGGAGGGAGCTGCTTTCTGTTCATTGCAGCTTAATAGCACCCTTATGTGACATAACTAGTCCATTTCTGGAAGCTACTTATAAAGTGGGCACCAGTGTGGTAGGTCCCATTTTGTAACCTTAGCTTTTAGTTTTTTCTCACTTTCTGCCAGCAGTAACTGAGTACGTGAATGACTACCGCGAAGGGTTATTTTAGAATTTTGAAAAATTTGAGTGTGTGAATGGCCAAGTGCCAGAGGTATTGGCACAGAGAATAAGTTCAAGGCCAATACGATAGTTTGGCAACAAAAAATAGGTGATCTTATTTACATATTTACAGTCAGGTTACTGTGAGGGTGGGTGGTGGTACAGAAATTAATGTCAAACATAATAAATAAAAAAAAAAAAATCAAACACTGATATACAAAATGCAGACTCAATATGGAAATAATTATGCAGCTCTAAAAGACCTCAAATGTGTTTGTTGGTGGGGTTTATTATTATTATTATTATTATTATTATTATTATTATTATTATTATTATTATTAATGAAAATCCATGTGATTTACTCAAATAAATCATTCTTCTTTAAAAAAGATTCAGAATTGACCTTGTCTTTTTTATTTGTAAATTACATTAATGTTTTGTTGTACTTTGAGTTTGAATTTAGAATTTAGAATTTTTTCATAATTCATAAAGCGTTTGTTCCTGTATGACAGAACTAAGGAAGCAAAACTGTGCCATTTAAGTTATTGTTTCTGTATTTGAAAAAAAAAAAATGCTTCTTACTTAATTGAGTACTCCACCAGTAATGTAGTATGAAAAATATAGTATTAAATAACTAGAATTTAGATTTCAGGTGCCTATACTTTTCTAAATGGCAAAAGATTGATAAAAAAAAAAAAGATAAAGGTTAAAGACTCATAAACTAAACTCAAACGATTATTATTATTATTATTATTATTATTATTATTATTATTATTATTATTATTATTATTATTATTATTATTTTTTTTTTTTTGATTTGGATGCTGTCCTGAACCAAGGCTACCATAATAAGCACAGCTGAATTGGATAAGGTTTTCATTAACAGCATTGGTTTATGTCTGTCTATAACAAAGCAATTTAGTAAATAAGATTAGCTTTCAAAATAGGCTGGGTTATTAATTGAGGCCAGGTTTAAAATATTATTTTGGAGGAACCATAGGTGTACTGGAAAATGTTCCTTATCTCATCTTTGTGCAACACTTGTGTCATTTATAATAATGCAGTTACATTGGAACTAACTTTGGTTCATAATATAGGGGTCCCTTTTCATTATAAAGTGATGTTATTCTTTAATGTAAGTGGAATTTATGAATGAAATAGAGATGTCTTTTTAAACCTTTATGTATGTTTTAACTTGCCCTAAAACTTATATCCAGCACAAATGGAATAATCCAGAACCTCTGGGTGTAGTTACCATTTACAGTTTTAATATATGTACATTTTATCTGCCCTCTTGGTACTCTAGAAGTGTAAATGCTGTTAAGCTAAAGGTTATGGCATCAGACTTCACCCAGCTACCTCTCCTCCTCCTCTCCTTACACCCCAACCCAACCTCTCTGCTTCACCTGCACTAGAAGACTAGCTGTACCTCCTCTACACTCCCCTGCCCTCAGAGACCGCTCCCTCTCCACCCTCGCCCCGCAGTGGTGGAATGACCTTCCTACGGATGTCAGGACTGCCCAGTCCCTGACCACCTTCCGGTGACTCCTCAAGACACACCTCTTCAGACAACACCTGTTAAACTGAACTCTTCCCTTCTGGACAATATAGCACTCTGCCTTTAATACACTTTAACTTGCACTTATCTGCTCCCTATTTTACTGTATTTAATCCTGTACTTAACCCAATCTGTAGTATTTTGTATTTCACTTGCGCTCCTATCTAACCCTGATGTAACTATCAACACTGTTATCTGCTCTTGAACTGCCCCGATATCAAATCGTACTGTGTTTTGTATTTACTCTTATTAGGACTGAAGTCATTGTATTTTTTATCTTGCTCTTAATTGTACTGTAATTCTTGATATGTATTTTTTTGTATACAACTGTAAGTCACCCTGGGTAAGGGTGTCTGCTAAGAAATTAATAATAATAATAATAATAATAATAATAATAATAATAATAAGATTGTATTCTTATTGTAGACATTGAAAAGGTGACATTAAGCAATTTAATTATATAACTTTTTTTTTCCCTAAAACTTACACATTGTACATGTTATATTGACTACTGTCGGGTACAGTTTGCTATTCTTGTACGGGCGAAGCAAACTTGTATTAAAATTCAACCAAAACATGTTTTCTTTTACTAGAAGCAAGAGCTTCCATGTTCAGGTTGACTGCATCTGTAGCTATTACTGTGGCAAGTCCCAATATAATAAAAATAAGACAAAGAACAGAATAATAAACCAAGGGCTGCAGGTACATAGTTATTTTTCCATTGGGAAACGCAGGCCCCATTCTCATACAAGTAGAGACAGTTGACATATAAATCTACTTGGAACAACAAAAAATAAAGCAAGGAAAATATAACAAAGTTTCATGTTTTGTTTTTATTAAAATTGCTTTATGTATTACACAGGAAATAAATTTCCTGAAAAAATATGTGGATTTGTGACATGGTTATATATTACACTTGACATTGTAGTTCTGCTTCTTCCCTCCAGTTGTCAAGATAACACCCTGGTCAATAACTATCAGAGTTATGTTGAGTGAATGTGACTTCAAGATCATCCTTTCAGCACCAAACCCTCCAAACAATCGAGCCTCATGGAATTGTACAGATGCCTGAAACTGCCAGATACTGTATTACAAGAAAAAAACAAACAGAACTTGAACATTATTTTACTTTTTTAAACCACTACCCACTCTAAACCACAGCATTTTTCTGAACTATTATCTGCCATTTAGGGGCTGTAATAACTTTAGTTACTAACTACATATATTTAAATGAGGAGTTCAATAAAGCAACCACGAATAATATTACCTTTGCCCAATAAAATGCTATGAAGAGTCATTAATTTAAAGCTCTTGGAAAGTTTTCTAATAGCTAAAATTAGAGTGTGCAAACAGGAGAAGCTGTTCTGCCACTCTCTTCTCCTGTTCTTCTGCCTGGTTCTCCTCTTACCTCTCCAATCGCACGTACTGGGTATCCTGACATGGCTCACACTGTCTCTTGCTCAGTCCTGGGACCCCTCCTGTTTTCACTCTACACCCACTCCCTGGGTTCCCTCATCTCCTCCCATGGCTTCTCATGTCATCTCTATGCTGATGATTCCCAGATCTTCCTCTCCTTTCCACCCTCTGACTTCCACATCTCCTCCTGTATCTGTTCCTGTTTTTCGGCCATCTCCTGGATGCACTCGCGTTATCTTAAACACAGTCTCTCCAATTCAGACCGTTTCCTCCCCCACCACTGATCTCTCTATTTCTCATCCACCAAGAACCTCAGTTTCACCCTTGACCCCTTCCTCTCCTACTCTCAGCACATCTCTACTCTGGCATGCTCCTGTGGCTTCTTCCTCAGCAACATACGTAGAATTTGCCTCTTCTTCACTGACTACTGTACACAACTCCTAGTTCAGGCCCTGGTACTGTCCAGCCTTGACTACTGCAACGCCCTCCTGGCCGGTCTCCATTCTTCCACTATCCGTTCACTCCAGCTCATCCAAAACTGCTCACCCTGCCTTTTCCCTTCCTCACTTCTCCCATGCTACTCCGCTGCTCCTCTGGCTCCACTGGCTCCCTATCGCCGCTTGCATCCAATTTAAAATTACTGTTCTTGCCTATTGCTGTGTCGACCTTTCTACACCCTCTTACCTCCAAACTATTATTTCTCCCTACACCCCCTCTCGCCCCATCCGCTCCTCTGCCACTGGCAGATTAGCTGTACCCTCCCTCTGCTCCCCTACTTCCAGAGCCTGCTCCTTCTCCACCCTTGCCCCTCAGTGGTGGAACAACCTACCCACGGATATCAGGACTGCTCAGTCCCTGACCACCTTCCGGCGCTCTCAAATGTAATTATTTACTATAATTTTTATTTTCTCATTAGAACTTGCTGTTACTTATCACTGATTTCCATAACAAGGTAAGAAACTTGGCATTTTTTTTTTTTTTATATGAAAGCAAATGTGAGGCCTACATTCTCAATTGTTATTTAAAATGTACCAATTTCTCCACCTGATAATTTACCCTGAAATAACATCTTGATTATACATATTTAAAACATGTCACCCTTTGACTTTCATTAAATCCCCATCAATTATATGGGCATTAGATTTAAACTCAGCATTTGTAATTATTTTCTTTAACCCTTGTTCAAACAAGCTTCAGTCTACTTACATTGTACTTTTTGAAAAAAACAATTGCTGGCAATGATATTTAGGTCTTCATCTGTTTTTAGTGCAGAGTTACTTACAATAATGTCTCATCTGAAAGAAAGCACAAAGAGGTTAAGGGACTAGTTTGGGGACACACAATGAGTTGGGCTTTGAACTGGGTACCTCCTGGTTACAGGCCTTTAACCACTGGACCACACAGCCTCCACTTTGTGATGGTGAATGTCACACACACTGTTGTGCATTGCTAAATATCAGTTCTGTCTTCCTTTTTGTTTGTTGTTTGTTTATTTAGCATAGACTTTATCCAAGGTAACTTACAGAGACTAGGGCGTGTGAACTATGCATCATCTGCAGGGTTACATACAACAATGTCTGTCCTGTAAGACAGAGTACAAGGTTAAGTGACTTGCTCAAGGTCACACAGTGAGTGAGCCAGGATTTGAACTGGGGATCTCCTGGTTACAAATCCTTTCCTTTAACCACCAGATGACACAGCCTCCTACAGGTTTGTCTTTGTTTTATCTTTGGAAAGAAATTGATTGACTAACCCCGTGCTGAAGACGACGTGGGCTGCCCCAGGAGAAGCGGCATTGAGGGGGGGCGGTGGCAGGGACATCGACCAGCCCCTCGTTGCGTCAGGATGAGGCCGGCCGCTATGACCAGACTTTGCTGAGCGAAGTTCTGACTAGAGGCTTGGAAAATGGCTGGGGTTCCTGGGAAGAAGGTGGGACAGCTGGCGATAGTGCAGGAGGGGAAGGTGATGCAAGTGCTGCTCGACCAAGACCTGGTGGAGCCGAACGACTTCAACCCTCTCCACGTCCTTCAAGCGCTGTTTCGGGAAGGTGAAGCCTACTGTCGACCTGCGCCAACGCTGCGCCATCACCTCACCATACGCAAACTTGGAGAAACTTGGGGTCCTGGCTGCGTACGTGATCCAGGTTACTCACTGGCCACACAAGAAGTCCATGGCCTTACCTCCACCACACTCCTACAGCAGGGTAGGTTTGCCATCCCAACCTTCCTAGAGCAGACTTTGACCCACACCAAAAGGGTTGAAGCCATGCTCAAGGAGGGCGAGCAAGACTGGGCTCCCAAAACAGCCATGCAGCAATGGAAGAGGAGGACAGCGATGGAGATGAGGGTGCCGCTGTTGTAAGGCAAACCATACCAGAGGGAGGAGAGAGATGCTGCTGGAACTGCGGGAGCCTGCTGCCCAGTACCGTCGGCATCAGAAAGCGTCCAGCCGTCGGGAAACAACAGTGGAGAGGCATAGACAAGGGACTGCCGCTCCACCACCTTCCTCCCCCCCACTCCACCCTCCCAGCTCCAAAACAATGAGAGCGAAGTGGTGGCGATGGGACGAGTTCCACAGATGGAGGGGGGGTCAAACAGTATGTCCTCGTGCCCATGGATTATTTCACAAAATGGCCCGAGGTTTACGCCATTCCAGACGAGAGCACCGCCATCTGCGCGGAGGCACTGCTGGAATATATGGTCAGATGGGTATAAAGTAAGCCTGGACTACACCGCTTCACCTGCAGAACTATGGATTGGTGGAGCGTTTTAACAAGATGCTTGTCAGCCAACTCTCTATGTGGACCTCACAGCACCAACAGGACTGGGATCATTAATTGCCCCTGGTCCTAATGGCCTTCTGGACTGCTGTCCAAAAGTCAACACTGCACCCCAGTGGATATCTTGTTTGGCAGGTCACCCCACCTCCACACCCTGGAAACGGCTGGCCCTGTGTACCTCCAGCAGCTGTAGGACCGGCTGGACACCGCCAATGATTTCACTCGGGAGCACCTTACATCGGCTGGCCAGCAGCAGAAACTGATGTATTACACCCACTGCTGGGGCAGTGGATTACAGGCTGGGGAACAAGTCTCGGTTTACTGCATCCAGTGGGACTGTGCCCCAAGCTGGACGGTCACTGTGAGGGCACATGTGCTGTCATCAAGAGGCTCTCTGAGGTGACCTACTGAGTGCAGATGTGGACCTGGGGCCAAGCGGTTGTGCTCCATCAAGACTGCTTGGCCCAATACTACTCTGGAACAAACTTGGTTGCCCCCACAACCGGCACAGAGGCCAGTCCTGGAAGCGGGGGAAAGACCCCTCCCTCATAGCAATCTCCGGGATCACCAGCTGGGGATCCGGGCCAGAGTGCCCTGGCCACTGGTGACCCCCAGCCCCACAACACCTGATGCAGGCACGGCCAGCGTTCTTGTCTGTTTGCCCCCTTCGATGGGGGCTGTGTAGGAGTCAGTCTCTCCTGGAAGGGGGCTGGCATGCAAATGAGGTAAAGAGGATGCTGGGATTAAGAAGTGTTTTGGGGAAAATGTTCATTGTTGTTGTTATTGCACTGTTTATTAGCATTCATAGTGACATTTATTGTCTATATTGTTGTGTTGTATAATTCTGAGATGGTTGACTCTGCTCTGTGTTTGCCTTTGTTTGAGTGTGTGTCACCCTGGGAGTCGGTGTAGTGCTCTGGGGAGGCTTGGGTGCTGTGGGAGAGCAAGTGAGTGGATAGTGGTAGTTGTTAGCTGCCAACAAAAACCGCATTGTACCTGAAAGAGCTTTGGTTTGTGTGTCAATTACCTCAGTGCTCACTACAATACCATTTGATACCTATGTGTCAAACACAAGGCCTCTGTGGTGTATAAAGCATTCCTGTCTTTTGTATAGACCTCCAAAAGATGAAAAAGTTTTTTGAGCCAGTGTGAACGGGAGAGCAGGAAATCCGCAAATCTACAAAGCAAGGTTGGTGGTACGCCTTCACAGCGATGGGCCGACTCGATCTTGGACAGAACCGGAAGTCGGCCATCTTGGGAACAGGCCTTAGTTGTAAGACTGCTGAACAGCTGTACTGTGATCAGAGCATGACACTGCACTGATTACAGGGATGAGTTTAGCAGTATTAAGGGGGTGCAGCTATTTGAGTACAGACCCTTACGATGAAACAGTAACGCACTGGAGCGCTTTTGTTTTGTTTTGGTTTTGTATTTGGCAGACGGAGACCACAGGAGCTGAAGCTACGCAGCCAGCACAACCACCCGGAGCACCTACACTGCCACTTCTTTTCACTTGGATACAACGCCATGGAGCATGAGCACCTGCACCCTGGACACTGTGTTTATTGTTCATTTTGTCCATTGATGGTAGAAGGAAACCTTTGTGAAAAAAAAGGGACATTCTATTCTTCCCCACACCACTCACATCCTGGCAGCCAGTAATAATAAAAAAAAAAACATTATTAATTTTAATACCGTTTCATTTACTAAAATAGTACAAATACTTTAAAACACTTAACAGTTGTCTATCAAATATCAGACTTTTTTTGTTTTGTTTTGTTTTTAGTTCTGTTCACATTCAATTTCCTGTTCCTGTTTTACAAATGCTATCAACAGGAAGGGAGTGTTGAAAATAGAAGTGGAGGAAATGGACATGGTTAGAAATGAAAGCCTGTACATTTTGATAGCAAGCATATAAAAAGTCTGTTCTACATCAGCAGCAGTCAAAAACGGACAATTTTTGAGTAATATTTAAAAGGGTAAAAACAAGTCAACAATTCTTTTTTGGTTATGGAATGATTCAGTAAGAAAGGACTAGTTTTCCACATACCCTATTCAGTGTGAAGCCCATGAATGAAACTCTTACCATGTTTAAAGAAACCTGGGTATTCATGCTGACATGTGTATACAGTGTTTCATCAGGTCAAATGCACCTGATTAAATGCATGAGAAGAAGATAAGAACATAAGAAAGTTTACAAACGAGAGGAGGCCATTTGGCCCATCTTGCTCGTTTGGTTGTTAGTAGCTTATTGATCCCAAAATCTCATCAAGCAGCTTCTTGAAGGATCCCAGGTTGTCAGCTTCAACAACATTACTGGGGAGTTGATTCCAGACCCTCACAATTCTCTGTGTAAAAAAGTGCCTCCTATTTTCTGTTCTGAATGCCCCTTTGTCTAATCTCCATTTGTGACCCCTGGTCCTTGTTTCTTTTTTCAGATCGAAAAAGTCCCTTGGGTCGACACTGTCAATAACTTTTAGAATTTTGAATTGGGTCGCCGCATAGTCTTCTTTGTTCAAGACTGAATAGATTCAATTCTTTTAGCCTGTCTGTTTTAGGACAAGGCCTTCCTCAGCAGCATCACAAGAGGACCCTGATGAAGATAAGATCAACAGATCTCCCTCTGGCACCATGCATCAATAAAACATTAGTACAATACTTGCTTATTGTATAATATTTATGTAGTTAAACATTTTTCCTTCAAATTCACAATAGTGAATCTACAAACATGCAACCTAGGCTTAAAAAGGAAATACAAATGTAAAGATACAGGATGGCAGCAAAATTCAATTTCATATTTTCAAGGGTCACAGTCAAATCCAAAAGGTCCCAGATATGGATATATTGTTATGTGTATTGTTAATATTTTTTATGTTATGTATTCACATGTGCACAATACCTCTACAGGGCTCTTGCTGGGAGATTGGGGAGATTGTTTACATTAATAGCTTGAAGCATTCCCTTACCTGCTGTTCTATAGTCCAGCTCTCAGTATACAGTGCTTGATTTTAGGGACTGCCCAATGTTAAATATACTTTCGGAGACCTGGCTCTTTACATCTTTTTACTCAGGTACTGTGAGAGACAACCCTGCTGCTTACGACAGTCATTGGAAAGAGGAGATTGAGGCCTTTAAAACAAGGTCCTACTTTCAATTCTTCCTATTGGTTTTCAGTAAAACAGCCTTATTTCCAGCAAGTTATACTAAATGTGCATTGTTTGCATGTGGTGTATAATAAATAAAATATATACTTAGCAAAATATATAACAAATTTTTTGCAGTACTCTAGATAAACAAGATTTTTGCCAGAAGTTGTTTAAAAACATGTCTAAATAAATTGTTTATTTCTGTTTAAACTACTGTGCTTCCTTATGGAAATGCAATTAAATACCCATTATTTGATCAGCTCAAGTTATCCTTAGAGATCCCAGAGTTAAGTTTTGCCAAAGCTAAGGCCAAACATCGTAGCATCTGGTCATGGCGCCAAGTAAACCGTCCTTGACTAAGACCCACATTACATCCTGTCAAAATGTGCCTTAATGTTGCAGTTGATGAACACAAAGGGCATGAGGGATCCTCACCCACCCAGAGGTTTATGTTCTGTGGTGATGTGAGAACATCATATGTTGATCTGCTGAGGAAACTGATCCTGCTCTGTTCCATTGTCCAGAGGTCTTGCCAGCCGATCTTGTGTTGTTCAACACTCTTTCCCATCTCATCTATTCTTCCTGCTTGGCCTGGGAAATGGCCTTTACACACCTCATCCTCTCCTCCTGCTTTTGCACCTCGTTGACTACAAGCTTCCTCTGTTGATCTGGGGTTGTCTTGTGCCATGCCTCCTCTTCCATGCTGAACTTGCCCCATAATATCACTGATTCAAAGGGCAGCCTTAGTATCTTCGACAGCTTTATTTGCCGTCCACTTTCTTCCAGTTTTCAACACAGGTGCTGCCTCCCTTAAGCATTTGTCACGTGAATCTACTAATGGCATTTCCAGTCGGACCTTGGCACACTTAAACTCCTCGATTAGAGCAGAGACTGCTATCTGCAGTATTCTTTTACCATAAAGTTCCACTCTGCTGAGGCAGCGTGGAACTCTCAACCATTTCCTGACGTGTGAACTGATTAAAGCTTCCAGCTTCTCTACTGTTGTCAAGGAAACCTCGTACACAGTCAGTGGCCACAGCGGTCCTGGCAGTAGACCAAACTGAAAGCAGCAGAGTTTCATTTTGCCTGCTAAAGTGCTGCTGTCTATGCTCTTCAACACTTCTACTGCTTGTTGTCTAACTTCTCCCACACAAACTGCCCTTTAGATCCCTGTCGTACCATCTCCCAAGACTTTTCATTGGCTTCTCACACTGTTGGTATTGCATTTTAATGTAGAACCTTTATCTACTACTTTACCTTTGATTATGGAGATGCTCCTTGATTTAGTGGGCTTGAATTGCATTCATGCCCATTCAATGTTATTGGTTAATTTGCCCAATAACCGGCTACTGTTGTAGTCATTGTTGTCATGTCATCCATGTGTGCTCGTATTGGTGGTAATCGCATTCCAGAAGCCAAGCGCTCTCCTTACACTACCCATTTTCATGCCCTAATAATTACTTCCATTGCCATGGTAAAAGTCAGTAGAGAAATGGCGCATCGTGCCATTATTCCAACTTTTAGGCATTGCCATGTAGTGCTGAATTCTGAAGTTGAAAAACTAAATTGCAAATCTCCAAAGTAGGCTTTCACTAAATGTGTTATTGTCATTGGTACACTGATGTGGCACTGAACCATATGCATTAGTCAAATCCAAGAATGTCACATAGAGCTCCTTCCTCTCCTTTTCAGCTGATTGAATTCATTGCCAGATTACACTGATGTGTTCTAAGCATCCTGGGAAACCTGGAATGTACTGAAGTGTCAATGAAGCAGTTCTTTAATAGGTAGGTTGACAATTTCTCAGCAATAATGCTGAAGAAAATTTTGCCTTCTATGTTTATTAGGGAAATAGGGTGAAACTGACTGATGCTTGTAGAATCATTTTCTTTTGGTATAAAGACTCCACCAGCTCGGTGCCATGCTCTTAGTACAACCTGTTCTTCCATGCCACGTTTATCAATTTCCACAGGATTCATAGCACTTCAGAAGCACTCCTGTATACTCGGAGATGATGACACCCTTGCTTTTTTCACAGCTTGCTCTACTTCTTTCCACTTAGGTGCACAGTTCTCCATTTGGTATTCAGGTGGATTGATAGGAAGGAATTGACATAGGCTCCTGCCTTTCTGAATCTGTGTTTCCTCCAAATATCTCTCCAGCTCAAACTTAGATGATTTTAGTGTGCCATTTTTCTCACTGGTGAATAACGTCTTTACAAATTTGAATGGATCTTTATAAAAGTTAGTTCTTGCATGCTCCTTTTTGTAGCGTTTCTGTAGGCGCTCAGCTCTGCGCATTGTTGCAAGCTTATCTTTTATGACCCTTTGCAACAGATTGAGTCCTTCCTTCTGACTTTGTTCTGCTCTTCTCCAATGCTTCCTCAGCTGCCTCCTTTCTCTAAGCGTTCAATCTCCTGCTGCCATCTAGACTTTCCAGGAATAATTTGTACTTTTTCCTTCTTTTTTTCAACTTAAACCTTTCGCTTCCATATGCGTAGATGATGTCCCCAAATGTATCCAGCTTTTTTTCAACTGTTCCGCTTAACCTTTCCATGTTTACTGTGTCCCACGCAGTTTACTCACAAGCTCTTGGCCATTTAACTCCAGCCTTGTGCCTGTTGTGGTTCTTCTGTGTCTTACATTGGTTCATCTGACCGGGTTCACAAATATCATTATGTGCTTCACTAGTTGTATCCATGCAAGTCCTCCTCATGTTTATGACAGGAGTGCTGATATCCTGCAAACTGTGGTTTGCTTCCTGTTGCTGGATTTCATTTGACTGACTTGACTGACTTCGTAAGAAGTACTGATCAATGCGAGGCCCCTGTCCCTTTTCCCTTAAGCGTTTCATTCTCCCTTGATGTTGCCTTGCTCCAGTCACAGACACAAACCTGGAGTTCTCTGTCTTTGCTAACTGCAGATATGCACTAATATGCACTGAACAAAAATATAAACGCAACATGCAACAATTTCAAAGATTTTACTGTTACAGTTCATATAAGGAAGTCAATTGAAATAAATTCATTAGGCCCTAATCTATGGATTTCAAATGACTGGGAATACAGATATGCATCTGTTGGTCACAGATACCTTAAAAAAAAAAAAAAAAAAAAAAAAAAAAAAAAGGTAGGGGCGTGGATCAGAAAACCAGTCAGTATCTGGTGTGATCACCATTTGCCTCATGCAGCACGACACATCTTCGCATAGAGTTGATCAGGCTGTTGATTGTGGCCTGTGGAATGTTGTCCCACTCCTCTTCAATGGCTGTGCAAAGTTGCTGGATATTGGCGGGAACTGGAACACGCTGTTGTACACATCGATCCAGAGCATCCCAAACATGCTCAATGGGTGACATACAGTGGCTTGCAAACGTATTGACCCCCCCTTGGCATTTTTCCTATTTTGTTACCTTACAACCTGGAATTAAAATTGATTTTTTGGGGGTTTGTATCATTTTATTTACACAACATGCCTACCACTTTGAAGATGCAAAATATTTTTTGTTGTGAAACAAACAAGAAATAAGACAAAAAAACAGAAAACTTGAGCGTGCATAAGTATTCACCCCCCCAAAGTCAATACTTTGTAGAGCCACCTTTTGCAGCAATTACAGCTGCTAGTCTCTTGGGGTATGTATCTATAAGCTTGGCACATCTAGCCACTGGAATTTTTGCCCATTCTTCAAGGCAAAACTGCTCCAGCTCTTTCAAGTTAGTTGGGTTCCGCTGGTGTACAGCAATCTTTAAGTCATACCACAGATTCTCAATTGGATTGAGGTCTGGGCTTTGACTAGGCCATTCCAAGACATTTAAATGTTTCCTCTTAAACCACTCGAGTGTTGCTTTAGCAATATGCTTAGGATCATTGTCCTGCTGGAAGGTGAACCTCCGTCCCAGTCTCAAATCTCTGGAAGACTGAAACAGGTTTCCCTCAAGAATTTCCCTGTATTTAGCGCCATCCACCATTCCTTCAATTTTGACCAGTTTCCCAGTCCCTGCTGATGAAACGATGGTGTTCTCGGGGTGATGAGAGGTGTTGGGTTTGCGCCAAAAAGCTCAATTTTAATCTCATCTGACCAGAGTACCTTCTTCCATATGTTTGGGGAGTCTCCCACATGCCTTTTGGCGAACACCAAACGTGTTTGCTTATTTTTTTCTTTAAGCAATGGCTTTTTTCTGGCCACTCTTCTGTAAAGCCCAGCTCTGTGGAGTGTACGGCTTAAAGTGGTCCTATGGACAGATACTCCAATCTCCATGTGGGGCTTTGCAGCTCCTTCAGGGTTATCTTTGGTCTCTTTGTTGCCTCTCTGATTAATGCCCTCCTTGCCTGATGCGTGAGTTTTGGTGGGCGGCCCTCTCTTGCCAGGTTTGTTGTGGTGTCATATTCTTTCCATTTTTTAATAATGGCTTTAATGGTGCTCCGTGGGATGTTCAAAGTTTCTGATATTTTTTTATAACCCAACCCTGATCTGTACTTCTCCACAACTTTGTCCCTGACCTGTTTGGAGAGCTCCTTGGTCTTCATGGTGCCGCTTGCTTGGTGGTGCCCCTTGGTTAGTGGTGTTGCAGACTCTGGGGCCTTTCAGAACAGGTGTATATATACTGAGATCATGTGACAGATCATGTGACACTTAGATTGCACACAGGTGGACTTTATTTAACTAATTATGTGACTTCTGAAGGTAATTGATTGCACCAGATCTTATTTAGAGGCTTAATAGCAAAGGGGGTGAATACATATGCATACACCACTTTTCCGTTATTTATTTTTTAGAATTGTTTTAAACAAGTTATTTTTTTCATTTCACTTCACCAATTTGGACTATTTTGTGTATGTCCATTACATGAAATCCAAATAAAAATCAATTTTAATTCTAGGTTGTAAGGCAACAAAATAGGAAAAATGTCAAGGGGGGTCAATACTTTAGCAAGCCACTGTATTTGGCGAGTATGCAGGCCATGGAAGAACTGGGACATTTTCAGCTTCCAGGAATTGTGTACAGATCCTTGCGACATGGGACCGTGCATTATCATGCTGAAACATGAGGTGATGACGAGGATGAATGGCATGACAATGGGCCTCAGGATATCATCATGGTATCTCTGTGCATTCAAATTACCATCGATAAAATGCAATTGTGTTTATTGTCCGTAGCTTATGCCTGCCCATAACATAACCCTACTGCTACCATGGGGCATTCACTTCACAACGTTGACATCAGCAAACCGCTTGCCCACACGACGCCATACACGTTGTTTGCCATCTGGCCGGTACAGTTGAAACCGGGATTCATCCGTGAAGAGCACACTTCCCCAGCATGCCAGTGGCCATCGAAGGTGAGCATTTGCCCACTGAAGTCGGTTACGACGCCGAACTGCAGTTGGGTCAAGACCCTGGTGAGGATGACGAGCACGCAGATGAGCTTCCCTGAGACGGTTTCTGACAGTTTGTGCAGAAATTCTTCAGTTGTGCAAACCCACAGTTTCATCAGCTGTCTTGGTGGCTGGTCTCAGGCGATCCCGCAGGTGAAGAAGCTAGATTGCAGGTCCTAGGCTGGCGTGGTTACACATGGTCTGTGGTTGTGAGGCCAGTTGGACGTACTGCCAAATTCTCCAAAACGACGTTGGAAGCGGCTTATGGTAGAGAAATGAACATTCAATTCTCTGGCAACAGCTCTGGTGGACATTCCTGCAGTCAGCATGCCAATTGCACGCTTCCTCAAAACTTGAGACATTTGTGACATTGTGTTGTGTGAAAAAATTGCACATTTTAGAGTGGCCTTTTATTGTCCCAGCACAAGGTGCACCTGTGTAATGATCATGCTGTTTAATCAGCTTTTTGATATGCCACACCTGTCAGGTGGATGGATTATCTTGGCAAAGGAGAAATGCTCACTAACAGGGATGTAAACAACTTTGTGCACAAAATTTGAGAGAAATAAGCTTTCTGTGCTTATGGAAAATTTCTGGGATCTTTTATTTCAGCTCATGAAACATGGGACCAACATTTTACATGTTGTGTTTATTTTTTTGTTGAGTGTACATAGGAAGTTATTCTGAGAGTGCTATAGGCACAATTAGCAGAATAAAATGTCTCACCTTTTATGTTTTTTTTTTCTTCAGATGTGATGCAGGTGGTAATATACTGAAGGCAGGAAAAAGCCCAACACAAAATGAAAGATTGTCCAATATATACATTCATACAGCATAACAAACTGAAAAAGTAGTTGATTCAAGATTCATGTATCCACCTAGTTTTAAGGAATCCTTGCACAGATGTCATTACTTCGAACAATGGATTAGTGCCATGGATTACCTGGATAATACAAAGAAGGCGAGCAAAGTTTTGAAACACAGTATACCTAAGTGACATCTTCATTATTTGTGTATTCCTCTGCACGAGTTAAATCAATTACGTTTTTGCAAGGATTACCAAAAACAGCCAATTTAGAAAGGTATGTGTATATTCATAATGACCCCATCCTATTGTTTCATTGCCTGTGTCCAAAATTTTAGGTTGCATAAAGAATATACATTGCATGTTTCTGGTAATAAAGAAGTTACCATAACCAAAGTACTAGAATTTTTTTTCTTTTTTTAATGAATTGTATTCTTCCAGCAGCTAAAGTCCTGCATCTGGTCCTGCATGCATTTTTTTGTTCCAGATCATATGCTGTGTTCCAGCCCAGGATTCCAGTCAGCAGTTCATCAGCCATGTACTTAAATGTGCAGTTTTAAAATGCCACTGAGGTTTCAGAACTGAGCAACAGAATTCAAATTAAATATGTGCCAGATGTTCATCAGGATAAAAAAAAAAAAAACAACCACACATTTATAGACTGCTAGGAAAATCATGAAGGCCCATTCTCTTACTTTACAAATGTTTTATGTAGCATTAATGACGGACACAGGAGTACAGGGACAGCAATAAAAATTGCTGCATGGAAGAACATGTCCATTTTGGGTTGGCACTCTGAAAGACATGTTTATAGCCGCATTTGCTGAACACTGATACATAAACTCATCCATAGACTGCTGTAGCATTAATGTGTGTTACAGGTAGTTTGTGCGACAGCACACTGTTTTTAGAATGTCGTTGTGCACTCCCCCGCCACTCAAATTCCTCACACCTGTTCAAGAACTAGGACAATGGGTGTCCTTTAATACTATCACCAATCCTGCTGCTTCTTTACACAAGAGCTTGAGAGCAGATGACAGCAAGCTAACGCTCACAACCACGTTTTAGCGAACTAAGAAGCCATAATACTAGACACTTACCCCGCCTGTCTCCATAAACGTGGCTAGTAAAAAAGTAATACAAGTTTTATTTTAGCACATTAATTGGCTCAACTAACCTAGTCAAAGAATTTAATTTGTTCAGTCGCTTAAACTGATCTTATTGTCTGTAAAAAACTGACATTTTCATGTTAATATTTAAAATAACTAAGTGAAGTTCATAAGATGCAATTTATAGATATGCTCATTGAGAGCACATCCAAAAATGCCTTTGATTAACTTCTGTATTTGCAGTTGATGTCGCATTTTAGGCTACTTCATAAACGTACACCACAAAACATTTTCTATCACTTCATTAGAAGCAAAGATTGCAATGTCAACATTAGAACATAGTCTCAAAGTCAGTAAATAAAACAAATGTAATCCTACACTTACATTACACTGAATAATAGGTATATTTAATAAACTTTTTTGTAACCTTTTTTTTTTTTTATCACTGATAAGTCTATTGAGGGAAATCTGGTTAGCATTAAACAACTGACGAAACAGTGCAAGCTAGAGTAAGACTACTTGAAGAGAAAACCATATCTAACATTCACACCTCTCAAAAGCTACCAAGACCATCACCTCACAGCATTAGTAATGAAGGCAATGCTGTATTAAGGGCAATGTTGTATGGAGACTGTCAGCTCTTAGATGTATTGCTAGGTATTTAACAAAAACCTCTAATTTTTTTTGTATACCAAATATATACCAGTGAACCGTCACCAGACTGTAATACTGTTATGAGTGGAACGTTTGGAAGTTTTTTTTTTTGTAAAAATTTTCACTTGTTCCAAAGAAAATAAATATAAGTTGTTTGTGCTCAACTGCCATGAATCCCATTAAAACTGAGGGTAAGTGCACATTGTTAAAGATGTTTATATAGAGGATATGGGAGTTTAGTTTAAACCGTTTTCTAATGTATTTAACTTGAGGTGCATTGGTGCATTACCCAGACAAAAAAGTTATACACACACACATACATATACACACATATACAATTGCATTTGATACAAACAGATCATTGTCTAATCAACCTTTAGACCAGACTGACAAGCAAAATATGCTTTTTTTTTATGTCTAATCAGTACAGTCAGTAGCTGTGGACAAATTATGTCCTTTCTTGGGTACACTGCATTATTCAGTTGCACTCCTGTTTATGTACAGTTAAGAAAAGAAAAGAAAATCCTACAAAAGTGAATCCTGCAAAAGTGGTTTATTATACTGCTGCGTTTTTCAGGCTACTGTCCATTTCCTCTGTACCTCATTGTATGTTTCAGATTACTATTGTGAGACTGTCAGGGGCACATTGACAGTCCCTGGATGGGGTTGTGGTGCCGGGGATGCAACACTAGCTGGCTGAGAGACAGCAGCTGGCTCCATTTTGCTGATGTGGGTTATAAACCGGAGGCGAAGCTTCACTGCCGGTCTCAGGTTGCAAATCATTTTTTCCACCTGGTAAAAAGGAAAAGAAAAAATGATCCCATGTATTTTTTTTTTTTTATATATAATAAAAAGCAAGCTACAGTGTGATTTTGTTTTGTTGTGCCACCTCCCCCCCCTCCCGGTCACAGTAGTTTGAAAATTAAGATTAAAAACAGGATGACTGGGAATCAATCCAACGAGTGTGTGCATGCAATTTCTTTGAAAATCAAGCTTGCTACCTCATACATTGCAAATGTATAAAGAGTATAAAGTCGATTCCCGGTTAAATCTCTCAAGCACTTAGGAGCACACAGTTTGACAGTCTGTTACTTGTAGGCAGATAAAGACCAATAGATGTCAAAGATCATAAAGTATGCCTAACATAATATCAACTTACTTGTTCTTTGATGCCGTCTCCTGTAAACATGTACTTCACATGATAAAGAAAATCACAGATGGGGTCCACATAGTACAAGTGTTTGTTGTAGTGGTCAACATTTTGGAGCATCTCATAAAAAGCCACACCTATCTGCAAAAAATAAAAAAAAAAACATTTAAAACTACTTGACTGCTGGGTATATAACCAAGCTATTTTAGAGTCATTTTAATTTGAGGTTACATATGAAAAATGTTTGTATCTGACAATGTTATGACTCACTGTTTGGCACATTAAGTGGAAATACAATTACACAATGGCATTTTTAATTTGTAACTTGGAGCTGGAACAATCTGCAGACAGCTCAGGAGATAAATTCACTAGAATTAGTACTCAAGATTTAACAATCTAAAATAATATTTTTAGCCGTCAGAACTATCGTACATACATCTGAAACAGCAAAAGGCAAATTTAAAAAAATGTACCCACTGACAATTCTTCATAAAACGTTATTGTTTTTTTTTTTTTTCTTTCTACCATGCAATTAATATTCAAGAAAGTTTTCATCTTCCTTACTCTAAATATTGACTAGAATAAAAGAACCACACTCAAAAGCAAGCAATTAGGTATTTATCTTTGTGCCGGTATATGAAATTCAAATAGTATGTAAGGAAGCAATTTAAAAGAGTAGTAAGAACTCATATTACATTTGAACATGTTGCGATGATAGCTTGAGGAACAATATGTTGAAGCATTTATATAATATAATTACTGAATGGTATTATCAGTAAAATCTGGTAGCCAGTTTAAAATTAAAATGCAACGACTGTACTTTACCTCTAGCATACATCTTGTCCTCTCCTGCTGAAACCTCTGTAGAAATGGCCCCACAAGGTGGTACACATACAGCAGCTGGAACTCTGTCTTAACGAATGGTTTCAGCACATCCGACAAAAATCTGTGACAAGTCAAACAATAAATATTTACTTCACTGTGAACGATTACCTCTGGGTCTGGGTAATACTGTGCTAAATGAACCAGCTATAACCAACTTTTAGGGGGCTATGTACACATGCACTGCAACTTAAGCACAGTACTAAAACTCCACTCTACTGTGTGAAAGACATAAAATGTGCAGTGTAAAGCACGACTGTGTGTCCAACTGATACTCAACACCTACTCTTAATGAGGTACCTGACACTGCAAACCAGAACATTCAGCTTTTAACAAGTTGCATTAGGTCTCTTGACAATATTTTCTCTTGCATAATTCCATACGGAATACTTTTACTTCACCTAAAACTAGAAGCAAAACATTTAAAATGCAACGTTGTATTCAGGAGAATATATACTGTATGTAAACTGAACAAACAAAATAATAAGGAGATGAAAAGTTATCCTTCTGATCATTTTTTAACTGAACAGACTTCACCTAGAGCATTTTTATATCTAGTTCTCCAGATTAACCATAATTCATCATGTTTATGGAAAGGCTGTCGCAAGAACTGGGCAAGTTTCCATGCTGCTGTTATACGTCAGTGAGAAATGATACAGCCTTCACTCAGCAAGAAGCTTTAACTTTGGCAACATTTTATTTTACTTTTAAATCAATCACAATTTCATAAAACCCACTATTAATTCTTTTGTGTTTCCATATAGCCGACATCTGTATGAAGATTTATTTACCATCTTAAAAATCCAACAGGAATTGCATCACTTTTCATACTGCATGTTCCTGGTTATAATTTATTTTCATCTATGGTCTAGCATTTCACTGGGAAGCATATGTCCAACACTAACCAAAATCAAACATACCAATTCTATTGCATTATACACATAATTAAAGCAAATAATTAAACTAAAAAAAGGGACAGCACATTTACAAACACATCATATCAACCTACTTTGGAATGAGAGAGAGCTGTCCTATGCTTGAATGATGCCACACTGCATGAGCCAAAGCTAGGACATAGCTACAGTACATCTCAGAGTATGACTGGTGACAGGCTGTGAAATCAAACAGCTGGAATAGGTACCCGACCCACTGAGTTTCTGATGTCAGAGTAGGGCTGTTGACGACATTCACAACACAATCGTGGAGAACAATCCAGTAAGGCTCCTAACAACAAACAAATAAATAAAATAAATACAATAAATAAATATGAGCTTCTAATATAAATGTACTAGAACAGGGGTACTCAATTATTTTAGTGAAGGTCCAAAATTCTTGGTTACAGCAAGGTCAAGGTCCGGAGAACATTTTCACTCCCATCCCCATACCAATAAACAAACACACAGCTAGATAAACATAGCTTTTACACATGCTGTTGGTTTAAAGGAGTTTTTGTGGGAAATTTTACTAGTCTGCCTTTTTTACTAACTACATGGGTTCTTTCCCGGCCATAACCATACAACTGTAGAACTACTGTATTCTTATATGTGTCTGTGTTAGTAGAGCCAAACATTGTTTCACCACTGGAAAAACAAATTGTAGCAAACACAACTGAAACATAAGAAAAAAACTGAACTGAAAAAAAAAAAAAATTTAAATTGTACATTCAGTACATTTATAATCGTCTAATACTTGCAGTAAGTGGGAGAAGTGGCAGGTCCTCAAGGGCCTTGAGTTACAGGTGAGCTCAGCAAGAGCAATACAGAGACGCAAAGATTTGCATCAGTCAGAAAAGAACGCTGATATTAATAAAGTTCATCTTGGAGAACGAATAACCGCACACATAATCTGATCTGCATATATGTGACAGTAAACATTTTAACTGTGTTGTAAGCTTGACTTTGATTGCAGAATTTGACAATTTAGAACACACATTTTGGTGGCCCGTGGAATGATGAGAGATCTGTCGTGGCCTGGGTTCTGTCTGTTGAGCTACAATTGTTTTCCAAGCGAAGTTTCGTACACGAGTGGTACAGTGTGGTACCATAATGTGTGCTTTCCCTGAGTCAGGAGTACCAACAGAAACACAAATACATGTTGATTCGCATGTGTTTTTAAAAAGCATTATATTGTATGTTTTACTAGTAATGTTTTTTTTTTAAACATTCGGCTTGGAAAAGCTACTTAACAAAATTGGGCTTTGTAGCACCGGTACTCATCATCAGTGTTCCCTCTAAGCTTTTTAGATACTGAGAAACTTGCCATTTTGACTGAGAAAGAGTAAATTATCAGTGAAAAACCTTCAGCTACACATTAACCCTTTTAATATATTTTTGTTGGATTATACAATACTCCAACACAAGTATCTCAACAACTTTACAAATTACTAATTTATTATTTAAACAAGACATTTATTGTGGCTCTGCCTCTGATTTTGAAACATTCTCTGGCCCTATGCAGCCCTGTCGGTTGTTATCATAGATAGACTGCATGCTTAACTGGTGGCTTGCATAAAATTGCTTTATACTACTGCATAAAACACTGGCATCTGCACTTCAATTGTAACCATCTTTAGGGCTACTAATTGTTCCATTCTTGGGAATACCAAATTCCAATTTTCAAAAATGGCCAATTCCATTTGTTCCTACTTTTTATCAATGTATTAATTAAATATGGCATTTTAAGTAATGTTGCCAGTTAAAATAAGCAAATTTAATATTACCACAGTTCTTTTTTTTTTCCCCTCCCAATCAGACTCTTGTTGCTGTAATAGTAAGTAAAGCACCTGAAGGCACTTCAAACCTGCCATAATGTTTATAGACATCACTTGGTTCATTGCTAAGAACTATATTACAACAGTTCAGAAAACTAAATGTCCAGCACAGTTGTGGGAATCATATTTACAGTCTTCCACTAACACAGTAGTTCAGTCTACAAATAAAAGTGTGTTGAAAAGACCTGTTTAGCTTATTGCTGGCATGTACAAGAACAATAAAAAATATGACTTTAGTAACAGTCCAGCAATGTCATGTGAAAGTAATCCTATGTACAGTACTCCACAAATTAAGTTTAGCGTTTTACTGGCATTCTAACAAAAAACTTATTTTAGTTTATTCATGGCTATCTGTGTAAACATGCTATTTAAAAATATTTGCACTGCGTATTTTATATAAATTATTTAAAAAAGAAACACAGCATGCACAACTACTGCCTGAGACTTGGCCTCATCAATATATAAACACACACAGAAAATATGTTGTGGGAAGGCAGTGTTTAAAATAAAAACCTATGCATTAGTCAGCGTGCCCACAAACACCAAAGTAAGATCAACTTCTGCCCATCCTCAAATTACAGTATAATCGTAAATCTCAAAAAACTACTCACTTCTAAATCTTTTGTAGTCATGTTTGTATTACTTTAGTATAAATACATGTTAATTTGGATTCATATGTTGTTTTTTTTCTGACTTTATGTGAACGAAGACACAAATTGCCACTGGACATAGTGATATTTTAAATATCACTGTCCTGGTCACAAAAGCAAAGTTTGTGGGGAATAATAGCCATGTTCTATACTTTTGAGGCATAAGCAATTAGGAAATAACACTTATTACCCAGCAACAAAAAAATAAATAAAAATTTGTTACACGGTGTAATCCGCCATGTTGAGTTTCAGCAGAGACATGTAATGAAGTCACATGATGAATAAACTCGCAAATAATAACAATAAATGGACATTAATGGGTATTATACACTTAAATGTGTATTTTCGACTAATGTGCTGATTACATTATATATGATTATATTTTTACCAGTTTCAAAACGCAAGCTCTGCACTAATTTAATGTGCATTCTTACAGAGGGAAATCAAAGAATCAGCTACAAGACAGCCACAAATCAGCCACAAATATGCTTATGTTAATGCTTTGCAAGAATGCTCTCAAAATAATGGTTTACCTCGAGAGACTGGAGTCTCGATTGTGGTTGAGATTTATGATAATAATTTGCAAAAGTTAGTAAACTGAGTGCGAAGGTTGTTGCCAGTTACTTCGAAAAATGCGCACATTTTAGCCTTAGAGGGAACGCTGCCTGTCACTGCTTTCCTCATCTTTGCAATTTTCTGAACTTGTACCATAAGGTATGAAAACAGTACCTTAATAAAAAAAGAAGTAATGGCAGTTGTTTTATTAGTCATAGAGAAGGGATATGTTCACAGGCCACAGAAGCCAAATCACTGCTTTTCACTTCATGAGCTGCTAATACTGTTGACTACATTTTGTTTCATTCATAGCTCTCACTATCTGCAACACCTACTGTACCCTCGCTCACCAACTCTCATAAGAACTGTGTTGTCTAAAAAAGCATTTCCAATGTGAATGCAAGTAAAGCAAGTAAAAACACAGATTGGTGTATGACTTGGCCATCCAGATTCAGACCAGAGTCCGTCTATTAAGTACCCCTGTACTAGAAGGAAAGGAGTGTTGGTTTAAGACTTTGGTCAGCAAAATAGTTCCAGTCCCCATTGAAAAAATACACAAATACACAATTTTACGTGAATGACAATTCAAGGTAAAAGTAAAGCATAAAAAACAGCCTTCCCCATTTAATCGAATAATCCACAAAGCATATTATAAACAGTAAATGTCTTACAGGTAAGGCAGTGATTACAAGTCCAATTGCATTCATCCATGCAGTAATATTCTCCCTGGGTACCAAAGGTTGGCTGTTTGAAAAATAAAAAAATAATAAAAAACTCCTTATTTAAAGCTGAAAAAGAAAAAAAAATGTCAAAGAAAACATAAGCACAGTCACAATCCACTGCAATTGTAGTCTTTAACTAATAGTGATGCTTCCGACCTTTTCAACTGTTATAAATTGTTTGTTTCTACACATTTTATAGTTAACTAACATCTAATTGCTTGTGGCTTTTTATGCTGGACAGTTGTTTATTTGATACAACACACAGTGTAGCCTTTTTGCACAATATGATTTGCTTACTTTATCCCACTAATAGTTCCCAATAAAGTGGAAAAGCTCTGCAGAAGTACACTAGTGATCAATGCTGGCAAAGCAAGATTACAGCATGTACACAATTTGTCTATCCCATGCATAACATAATTTTTCTACTTTAGTTCCTTATAGTTTCCAATAAAGTGGCCACCCATTTTACAGTATGTAGACAATTAATTTACAGTAGGTGAGGCAATGATCTGTATAATTTAAAATAAACACACCTCTTTAGCACAACATTGAGAAGTGCATTTCCAACATCTTTCCCTGGCACAGCCAAAGCCATGAGCTCCACACAGGTCACATGGAGAGCATGTGCTGCAGGGTTAGGAAACTCATTGAACCTCCAGTCGCAGTTAGGGAAAGGGCCGGGTGATTTTCCAGCCATTGGTAATATACATATTAAAGACATTATACACACTTTAGAAATCAGTAACAATAAACAAAGTTGCTGAAATACAACAATTCTTTATTTTAAAAAGAAAATGGAAGTAATGGTTTGTCATTTCCTGCAATTAAGCCTAAGTGAAATACTGGCAATATATAAAAAAAAAAAAAAAAAAAATCATTCTTTTAATTGTTCTTTCAAAGACTGATATCCAGTGTAAGACTGAATTAAGAAGTAAATCTGAAACAAGAAAATTATTGAAAGGTTAATTTGCAATTGTGCGTGTTTGGGACAAAATATTTAAATCTATTTATCTGTATGGAGTGGAGATTTAAAATAAATAAATAAATAATACATCTATTTTGAAATCATATCTGATGGCTCAAGCTTTTATACATTTGTTCTACCAAGATTATTATTATCAAGCCTTTCAGCAGTTAAATACTAATTTTTGATAATAAAAGGATATTATCTACTAATCGGCCAATGAGCTTGCAGTAGTAGGTGTCATCGGGAACCCAGGGGTTGTCCTCGCGTGCATTCATTGCACATTTTAGGTACGTCTCACTGAGGCACCAGCCTTGTGTACGGTTTTCCTTCAATGAGCTGATGATGGCATGAACAAGCTTGCGTTTTAAGTTTGTTCGATCACGAAGATGTTTCTCATAGTAGTGAAGAGTGTTGTAGAGATATGTCACAGGACGATCTGGGAGAAAACACACATTTGTTATTTTGCACCAACGTCACATTGAATTTAAAAAGCTTAATTACTGCAACCAATCGGATACCATGACCGAGACCAGAAACAATCAAAATTGTATGTGCATATAAATAAAGACATTAGGTGGCATTTTTACTGACATACTGTGTGTTTTATCAAAATCAGTCATAGTGAATTGATGCAGTGGATTTTCATTGCTCTGAAAACAATGATTTTGGCAAGACGTGCTAGAGATTGGAGTAATCAGAACACACCGTGAAATTTGTACAAGCCTCCCAAATGATCCAAGAGTGTCTCCAAAGACTTGGACACTGGAAGGAGCTCCAGGAACCGGTGGATGACGATGTCGAACACAGGCAGGAAGCGAAGACAGACGTTTCCAAAGTAGATGGGAAGGTGGTGGGGCTGTATCTGCACAGGTGGGCTCACCTGTTCTGCTAGGCCTTCGAAATACAGTTTCTCAGGGTACTTCTGTAGAGTGAAAGCAATTTCACATTATACACATTAGATCCAGTGCCTTCACTGCACCTTTTAGACCTGTCAGTTTATTTTGTATAGTGTAAAATGGTTCCAAATATAGACAAACAACTTCATTTTTCAAGAACAGAGCAACATCAGATTTTGGTGTATGTTATTAGTATTGAGTTAGACAATTCAGAAAACTGTTGAGACAAATAAAACAAATGATGATACAATATCACTGGTATTAGTATGCAACTGCACAAAGCCACAGCTTCTCACATCATGATACTAGCTGAGAATATGAACAGAGGACAGTTTCTGAGTTAAGCCAAAGACAGTCCATACTAAATGTATATACAAAACGTAAAAATATGTAGCTAATAAAAAGACATAGAAAACAATGGGCATATCAAAGCTTTGTAAGTTTAAAAGCATTGTAATGTCAGCATGGTATTGCATTATTAAACATAGCTTGTAACTGACTTCAGAAGTATGGTGCTTTCTTCATCACATGCCTTGATGTAGACAATTAGCTCACTAAAACAATGCTAAGGAATTTTTAACCCTCTAAAGCACAGGGTGTCAAAGTTATTTCGCCTTAAAAACCCATTCCAAATGCAGAATAAATACAATCTTATGACAATGTGGACATTAACAAAAAGGCATTTATGAATGCATGCAGGGCTATTGACACTGTATGCTCAACTGAAAGTTGAATTTGTTCATTCCATTAAGATAAACCAGTTCTAAAAGAAGTATCTTCAGGCTTAATTTTTGAAAACTAACAGTGTTCTTTTGAACATTCCCTCTGCAATCCCCCCCTAACCAAACATCACCCCACCAAAGAAATTAGAATTATCTAAAATGCACACATTGTTTTTTTTCTGCTGAAAGGACTTCTACATTCACTGCAGGATTTATTTTTGCAGTTTTTAAAACCGCTAAGAGCACACTATTTGACACCCTACCTTGTGATAGTTCATGTGTTTAGTATGCCAGTCATTTTGCATCCAGTGTTCTGGGGAGTTTTCCTTCACAAAGTCGCTCACACGGTTCCTGAAGTCACTGGGCTTCAGTAACAGCAGCTGGATGATGAAGTAGCAGACCTGGGCTTCATTCCCTTCGTGGCTTCTCATTGCCTAAATGGGGCAAGTAAGGTAAAAGGACAATAAAACATATTTACTATAACACATAATAATAACAATAATAATAATAGGAAATGAATTTAAGTTAAGATCCTTACTCAGTAGTAAATACTGTACATGTTAAACTGGAATACAACTAAATAAGAGACATTTAAATTAATAGCCTGTGAACAGGATGGCTTGTGGTGACATCCAGGAAAAGACAGACAACAATACTGCGGATGGAAGCGCTGGTGTGCAGATTTATTGAAAGTTAAATATTTGAACAAAACCGAACACTGATACAAAACATAAACGGCACACTGGTCAAAATAAAGAGACAGTACATTGGTAATGTGCTGGTTTATAGCCAGCATGAGTAGCAATTGTTTTCATTTTTACTTTTTATAGATCTCTCTCTTACGTTCCTCCTCTGAACAACCAACCCTGGCCAGCAAAAGCTGCTGGTTTTTGTATTGTGATCAAGGGATTAACTGGCCACCAATTACCTAGTTTATCCCTCGACCACCTTCTGCACAGGTTTTCGCATCTGCATGGCCGACAGACAATTTGTCAATAACTCTTTCGTTGCCAACCACGCATTCTGACAGAGACGAGTAGCAAACATCGTCCCTGCCAAACTACATTCAATTTTAACAATAAAACACAAATAAAACAGTACATTTAAATAATAATACTACAACACAAAACTAAATAAACAAAATATGCACAGGGGCGGGGTGTACCCCACCACACAGCCCTATTCAATCAATTGGTTCCTGAGAAAATAAGCTTTTTTTTTTTTTTTTTTTTTTTTTTTTTTGTTATGGGTGAAAGACAATTACTACTGTACATCTAGTGTCTGGACTGGCCTGAAGCAGAATTTGCTTGATTCTTTGTCAGCATCTCCCATAATATCAATGAGCTCATCTTATGTACTATATTTTACAAGCTTTCGGTTGTGCTGCAAATAAACCAGTGCACATTTGGAGCTTATTTATTTTTTGCAAAACAAAGTAGGCAGGGAATCTGGTCCAGCATAATCAAATAACCAAACCAAAAAACATTATGCCTTTTATTGCGTGTGTTTGACACTATGGGACTGAAATCAAGAGCATGTATAAAAATAAATAAATAAATAAATAAAATAGGCCTCTAGTTTGCAACATAAACATGTGTTGCACATACTATGGGGAAAATGGCCAATATGTGTTTTAAAAACATATTCTAATGGTTAACTGTATGTTAGCTTACCAAACACAAAATCAGTCTGTCCAATGTGACGATATTGTATTTCCAAACCATATCATTGAGTATTTCAATACATTTATTCAGCTGCTGGCCCCCTGCTGAAGTGGAGAACTCGTACACAAGGAAGTCAGCGAATGTCCGGACGTGAGCCACCAAAGCCCGAGCCCCAATCCTCTTCAGCACTCTAAAAACAGAACCCTGTCATAGTTATACATCATATAGCATGAAAAGGTAAAGAAACAAGAGTGCTCCACACAGCTGAGTTTCACAAATGTTATGTCAAATAAAACAAAAATTGTTATAAAAGTTACAAAACTTTGTACTTGTTTTTAAACAGACTAAACAAACTTACTCTGTTGGGCCACTTCAAAAAATGCATTTTTGGGCCTGGTTGGCCAGTACAAGAAAAGTAGCATGTAAAAATCACTTCTTCGCACAGCCTGTCACTGTATTAAATAGTGTCATGAGCTCAAATGGATGTGGATCACTCAATAATAAACAAAAAAATCAACAGGGCTTAGACAGTAACATATTACATTGAAGGCTACATACTGTACATTGTTTAGGCGAGCGCAACCTTCTAATTCAGCATATGTACCAGGTTAACAATGCAATATTAAAATTTAACAACTGACGTACAAGAGTTGAAAACTAGTACTGGGTATGTAATAGTGAGCTCTACAGTGTACATCTGCATAACTCAAACTAGACACCCTTGCCTAGTCTGTTACAGTTGGCGCCACTTTATCGGGGCGCCTCGAGAGAAGGAAATATCCCAAATAAGCGGTTGTCCCAATTAAAACTAGGCAGTTGAGATGACCTTAGTAAGAATTTTTTGTTTCTTAATGTAAAAGAATGAAATCACATCACATTATGATTAAATGTTAAATACATAATTTAAAATATGAGCCATTGTATTTTTTTTTTTTTTAATTCCTAAACAAAATTAAAAATTGCTGTTTTTTTATTTCCTATTTATTGTAAAATAATGAAATCCCATCTTAATCTTAAGAGAGGCATCTGCGATGTTGACACGCCAACTCTCTTTGCAACAGTAGCCTGAGAAATCACAGGAGACTCCAGCTCCTTCAAGAGCTCAACATGGCTTATGCAATTTACGCAAGTCACAGAGTAATCATGTACTCGCTGCACTACGCAACCTGTCTTACTCTGATGATCTCCGTTCATCATTTGAAAATACTGTATCCCAATTAAATGAAGCAACGTCCTAATTAAACGACATAAACAGCATTGGGAAGAACCATCTCCCAGAATTGTATCCCATTTAAACAGAAATCCCAACTATCAGTATCCCGATTAGGCGGCGCTGACTATATTAGGTACAAACATACCTGTAACCAGTCTGGTTAATGTGATCGGTCTCAAGCAGCATCTTCCAGAGCAGGCAGAGGAAGAGGGGAGGGGAGCCTTGCATGGAGAAATGGGTGATGATGTCATTCTCAATGGTCATTGATTTCCACTTCCTGTATTCCTCCTCCACATTCTTCTTCAGGTTAAAGCGGCTCTCCTGAGGGACGTTGTTCTGTCTGAAGAAAGCCTGGTAGACAAAATTTGAAAGTAATGATCTGCATGAGCGTTCATGGAGTACTATTGTTATTCCACAAATTCAGATGGCTGGTTTAAACCTTTTGTGAACAACTATGGAGCATGGATAACACCAAACAGAAAACGTATTTAGGCAACATATTTACCAGGCAAAAGTTATAAATAATACATTATAAAGAACTGAAATTAACATCCTGACAACAACTTACACGTATAACTTCAACGCTCTTTTCAAAACGGCCGCTCTAGTGCATTGATAGTGTAAGGATTATTGCCCGTAGTCAAAGAGGTAACAGCAATAACGGTCCATGATGTGGTACAGAACAGAAAACCCACAGCACTTATTTTTAAAATCACTGTTTCTGTAGTGATTTAGAGGGCAAATCTCAAAGCCCAGTGCACTAGAACAGCTATTTTGAAAAAAGCTTTGAAACAGACATTAAAGTTTTATGTGTAAAAAGTTGTCAGGATGTTAACAATGAAAAGAGAAATTACATGTACATTATTTAAACAGTTGTAGCAGCACGTGGGGACGTATAAGGCTATATTTTGTGGAACCCCGCTACGTACTCTTTAACATAAAGGTATTCCAACACAGGTGCTCAGGGTTTGTGTAAATAACTGCATGTCTTTGAAAAAACTCCAAATGATTGACACCCCTACTGAGCTATGATTGCTACCTGCAGTGGAGCTGGGAAGCAGCTGAGAGTGTGGGAAGCCCAGTTGTGGGGAGTAAAGCTCATGATAGTCTGCAGTATATCCTTACACCAGGTGCCTTGTATAGAATCAGAGCCTGTAAAGAAATCTGAAAAAAATATAATATGAAATAATGTAAAAAAAAAAAAAAAAAAGCTCAGAAAAAACGGCACACACATTGCTGTTAAAAGGTACATACGTAACACCTGTAATCCTGTAATTAAGGAAATCTTTTTTTCTCAGTAATATTTTAAAGTCTAGTGTGCGTAAAATAATTACCTGTTACATGTGTTGCTCTAGCCAATGTGAGAATCAGAGCTCGGTTGAGTTCCTCAGACTCTGCTGAAAGCACAGTTTTAGGGTCACTGAGGAAACGTGTGAACTGTGGCTGGACCTCTGAGTTTCCAAGGGCAGTGATCAACCTCAGAGCTGTGCTCTCCACACTGAAAATACCAAGTAAATGAAACAAAGTATAGCAATGTGCACGCTTCTTTATATAAATTCAGCCAACTCATCTGGCCTACCTCATATAGAAATACAATTAAAAAGTCATATCCTTTGGGCAAGCAGTTACCATGACATAACCAGAGGCCAGAACTCATCCCAGAGTAGATTAGCATGATCCAGATTCTGCAGATACCATACAGATTTTCAGCAAATAAATGCCCTTACCTTATTATATCCACTAAATATGTTTAAAAGGCATACATAGAGATGCCTCCATTATATAAAGGATCTGTTGCCTGGGATAATAAACAAATACATTTTGCAGTCACCTAGAATTGTATTCTACATAACTTGAATTCCTATCCAGGTCTCACAGGTTGTCAAAGGTACTGAGAAAGTACCTTTGAACCATCAATTAATACGACCTGCACTAGCTACCTAAAGTAAGGGAGCTTCAGGAAATGTTATAATATACCCCTAGCACTGTTAAGTAAGCAATGACACGATATGGTGTTGGTTGTGATGGGATAACTGCACACCCACGGGCAAAGCACGAGACCACAGGCAGAGTAACTTTACCACCGGAACAACCATGGAATGTCTTACTGATTTCTAAAACAGGTTACAATTTTTTAGAAATCAAGATATACTAACATTTTTTAAACTTGAAATGAAATATTTAACTTTTCCTATATTACTATGCAAAAAAAAAAAAAAAAAAAAAAAAAATCCCAATATAGCTACAACTAAAACTTGGAAAAATAAATAAACAAACAAACAAACAATAAATCATTTTGAGTAATTTAACTGTGCCAGGAAATGTGCAGTCCAATCAATTTAATGGCTGGTTGCACAATTTTACAGCTTGTTCAGTAGGTGGCACAGTGTGTCGAGTAGTGCATCTTGTTTGAGGCTCTTGATTTTGTCAGAGATCCAGGCTTTCCTGTTTTCATTAGACGCAACCCAACAGCTTCTTAAGCTGACCTGCTGCTCTTTGTTTCTCTCCGCATGGCTTTGTTGTATACTAAAGCTACGTATCCTAGCTTGTTTCCATCTAGCTTTACTATAAATGAGGTGTGTTTGAGTTCTTGCAATCCTTCTCTACCATGCCTGGCCATGTTTAGCTGGATGTCCTTTATGGACTACACCAGGTGCTGTAAGGGGACAGAGCGCTGGCGATGACCTTGAGGTGTTTTTCTGTTTGAGATATAGGCGGGTTATGTTACAATTTGCCTTTTTGATGCCACCTGAATGTTTTCTTGTTTGAAACTGGCACATGTAAGCATCCCACAGCGGGAGAATTTAAAAAAACAAACCTTGCAAGCCTATGTAGCTGCTGATCGAGTATTGTTCACCTGCTCTGGTTCTCACTTCGGCAAAGAAATGCCAGTTGGTTGACACAATGACGTCTGTTGGTAATGAGGCTTAGTTGCTGGGGCTTGGTTTTTACCAATTGGTAATAATGCAATGGCATAGAACACTCAGTAGCCAATCAAGACGCATACATTTCTGAACCCATTTTATAACACACTGTAATCTACAGTTAACTGACCAAAGATGCAGCTGGTTTTGGTTTGTCTGTGGAACAGCAGCAAGAGAGTGAAGATGGCTGAGGAGCTGGACCCTGTAGTGGGGCTGGATGTGGTGCATGCGATAACTGAACATCTCAAGCAGTGTGTGCAGTATGCCCCAGGCATGGGACTTGAACACATTGGGAAGAAGCTGACCTGCAAGAATTAGAAAGAGGAGTCATTAATATACTTTTTCTTCTTCTTTAGGTACAACACCCACAATTCCTAATTTACGTTATTTCAGTTTGAACAAAATACATAACCTGTAAAAGATCAAAGCTCTCGCCTCGTGTGTGTATGTATGCGTGTGTATAATTTATTTATATATATATATATATATATATATTATATATATATATATATATATATATATATATATATATATATATATATATGTTACACAGCAGGGTTGGGGGTTAATATCCTCCCTGCATAAAACGTGTATTTGTTGAATTGTTTGATGTTTTTGTTCATTGTTTTATTAATTAATTGTCACCTGCACCTGGCTACCATTGCAAATCAGAGCCAGGTGCACGGTATATAAAGAAAGGAAGCAGCCTGCTCCTTCTGAACGCGTTAAAAAACGGTGTGTTTTTGTGTTCACAGGTAAACAGCTTAGCTGTCCTGTTGTTAGTTAGGTTCCAGGGTGTGTTAGTTAGTGCTCGAATAGAGCTAGGTGTTTGTTCTGTTTATTTCATTTTTGTGTAAATATTAAAAATAGCACGCAAGCGCTATCCTGGGTCCTGCTTTTAAAGGGGCAATGAACAACTGAGTGTCCAGCTCGGTTATTATATAAGGGATGTCCAAACATTAATGCCCAGCGGCCATTTACCAGTCTATACTGAAGCCGGAGGGCCAAATACTTCACCAATTTACTCATACCAATGTTAATGTACTAGGTTTAAAACTGAATTACTATTTCTGTCATTTGCAGGTGAAACGTTACACATTTACTCTATTAAGCTTTTGCTTCAGTATAAATTCTGCAATATATTTAAATAATAAAGAAAACAACTTAGGGCACCTTATATGCAACTATATAATTTATGATGTTTCTATTTTACCATGCAAACTCCTGTTTAATAGTTTTACAACATATATTTTAAAAAGCAATCAAGCACTGTATTTTTTTTCATTTTAATAGTGATAGATAACTGTCAGTGAGATGTATGAAACTGTTCCTTAGATCTCACGATTTTCATCACATCTGGATGCAGCTGGCTAACTGATAACTGCAACACATCCCGCAAGTGGGGATCGCTAAGATTTCCTCTGTCGTGACTTGATGAGTTTCATCAAGCTAAAAAGTTTGTTCAAAGATATACGTACTTCCAAAAAGAAAGGGCATCCTTCGTGCGTGATTTCTTATTCCTGAGTATTTCTGTACAGTACTGAATCACCTTGCTCCCAGCTACACTGGTAAACCACTGTAATACTGTATTTTATCTGTATTATTAATTTGCAGTTCCCTTTATAAATCTTAAATGACTACTTCTATGGATTAGCCTACCAAATGAAATTGAGTGAGCCTGAATTTTCATTCAAAGGTAATTTTAAGCAGAACTGCTTAAGTTCCATTCAAGTTGCTTGTTTTGCTTATTTCCTGGCAGTAGGTTGAAATTTGCAATAGCTTCATATATTTTTCACAATTGTATTATGGTTAATAAAATAAAATAAATAAATAAATAAATAAATCACAACTTACTAATAAAACCTTTGATCCCCAAGGATTCGATTTCCATGTAAACCAACAGCCGGCTGTATGTTTCCACCAGTGCTGGAGCCAAGGCAATGCTGGACTTAGCATGGGCCAGTTTGATGACTCTTGTGGCTATACTGTGTATAAGGCTAAAGGTAAAAACAACAACATACTTGAAACTATGTTATTGAAGGTTGTGCTTTTCATATACAAATCTATTTTCATAAATATAAAAAAATCAATTCACTGTGAATCAAATAGTCTGCACACCTCATTTTGGCATGCACTGTCAGTGAATCCAGCAGGCTCATTGGCAGAGGGGAAATTGATCCAGATGCCATGCAGTTTGTCCCAGGAAGAGGGATCCTCATGTTGCCATTCCCATAGATGGTCTCTACCAGAACTCCCATAGGCAATGTGAAGCACTCAGAGTTAGTGGAGTACGCATTACACAGAAGAGCAATCTTGTAGTCTGTCATCTGAAGGCTCTTATTTCTGAGACTTTGCTGTAAAAATCTAGGTTAAATTAGAAACAAATGTGAAAAAAAAGTGACAAAAGCTACTACAATATACAGAGTTCATTTATTTTTCAGATATGTCCTCTACTACGATATAATGTCCAATGTTATCAAGGGAGTTACATTAAGGATGTGATAAGATTTCTTATCTATGGTGTAGGACATGCATTTATCTAATGTAATTGGGCACAGTTTCAGTATTTATAGCACAAACTCCAATGACTCAGTCCATTCTGTACTTCACGCAGGATAAAAAGCATCCCACTCACCTACTTCTACAACTTTACTACTTCGAACTATATACAATATTTGCCAACATAGTTTCTACAACCAAGAATGTTATTCATGCATGAAGCATATATAAAAAGGGCTTTATTTTTACTTTCACAAACCTTAAAAAAGCACCTTGTTATGCGATTGAAATGCGCTACTGTAACTAATGTATTGTTCTTGTTTAGTTTCTCTTTGTATATCATTTTGTGTGTTTCAGTCAACAAATCATTTAGAGTACCACATGTATCTGGAGGTTAGCTCTACTTAGGCCACAATGGTACTTAATGAAAAAGAAAATGAAACAACGTGATGCCAAACTATAAGAATTCATGATTTAATATAACTGATATTTCATACTCGTACCACTTTTTCAATATGCCTGCGCACTACCTAATTTAACACTAAAAGTCATACCAGCCATACTATAGTGCATAAACTGAATACAGCAAGTACTTCAATGACTCACAAACAAAGAAGCCCTTATAATAATAGTACAGGTTTGATTTAAACTACTGTAATGGACAGACTTACTCATGGTGAAGCTTAAGAGAGTGAGGAATTGGTATCTGAAGTTTGGAGTTGTCATTCTGGGCCTTCCTATTGAGATGAATCCAGATACAAGTCATGGCAAAGGCATGTGTGGACTGGGGCTTGTTGATGTCAGGCACTGGAATGCACTGGAAAGAAAAAGGACACAAAACAAATGTAAATTACTTTACTGTCCTAAGCCCTTGAAATCTCAACCTTTGCTCAAACCAACAGACCAAAAATATCTCATGAATGTTTGTAAATTGATTTTTTTTATTACTTCTTATTGCATGGACTAAAGCTACATAATTGTATTTTCTTTACCTTTTAAAGTAGTACCTACTTAAACATGTTTAAAAGTGAATTTTAAATGACTATGAAATCCTTAAAGAGTAAGGGGTCGTGCAACGCTACATTTTTCGGAACCCCACTACTTACTCTTTAATGTCGTGGGAGTACATGAACTTCTTACCTCTTTCTCTGGGTATAAAAGATCAAAAAGTTTCATGACAGGAAGAAAGTCTGCCAATGCATTCTTCTGGATGCTGCCAGAAATAAACTGCAGAAGCACCCACATCAGGTGGTCCCTGCCTTTAATGAGACCTCGACCAGCCAACTGTAAAACAGCAACAGCAAAAATCATGTGACACACTACATAGTGCTTCCAAACCTTCTTTCCTATATAGTACAAATAGTTAGTATTTAATTTATAATCTATTGGCAGGCTCAGGTCCTATTAGTATCAGATAATGCTGTGGTAATAAATATTACTAATACGCAGCGCGAAAATGTATGTTGACTGCAGACATCATGAACACAGCGTCATCTAAGCTTAAGCTGTATGGGTCTTTTAACTGGGACCAAATTGGAATCTGCAATGTTATGATTTTGTAATTACTGTAAGGTTTGAGTGTTATTGGGGACTCAGAACCAAAAAGGTAAAGTAAAAATAATGTATGAAAATTCATAAACAGTTTAACTATAGTTCTGGTACTGATGTATCGGCAGCACAACAAAACGTGAATGAAACAAATACCATTCCATTCAGCACTGGCAATTAATCTAAATCCAGCAGTACTCTATATTGATTACTTTAATATTAAAAAAAACAAAAAAAACACTGGGTGATGCGGATTGATGATGAATCAATCCAGTTCTTTGCTCCAACATGCTACACATGGTACAGCATTCCATGACCTATTTATTTAAATCTACCTTTTGATGGAGGGACAGCACCATGTGTGGAAAGCTGGCAAACTGAAACAGCACAAAAAAGATGAGCTGGCTGGAGAGGTGTTGCCAGAGCAGTTGGCTGGTTCCTCCATCATCAAACTGCTCTTCTGTTTCCGAGCGCTCCATAGCGTACACCACCAGGTCAACCAGCTGGTCCTCAAGCACTGGGCAGCGCTGTTTGTGCTGCAAAGTAAGAACCACATACTGTATTCCAAAGCCTTACAGGAGTGGTAACCAAGCCTTTAGAACTGATTTTCTTACCTCTTGTTGGCATCAACAATATTATCACTTTCCCCATTATCAAGGGGCCAAAGATCTTTTTTTGTTCTTTGCTTTTTGTACATGCATAGCCCCAATTAAATTCAAAGTCAACAGGAAGTAAAGAACATAAGGCATGTCATCTCAAATTACCAGTAATAATGTTGCCAATAATACAGTTTTATAAGCTGTGGTTGTCACTCCTTTAACAGAGAGGGAGATTTACTAACTATTACAGGAAAACAATGCATGAAATGAAGACAGAATCACTCATACCCAAAACAAAATCCTGGAGCTAAGAAAGCTGCACTATATTATTATTACATGGCATTTTACCCTCGCGTGCTAAGGAAATTTGATTTTTTGAGAGAACAAAAACAACATTATCATCTACACGTTAAAGTAATCATGTAAGTCTGTTCCTTTTTTCTCTAACATACAATTTGGATCATGTAGGGTTTTACAGTGTGACTATTTAAGGAGAACATAAGACTTATGTTTTTCATCTGTTCAGATCACCTGAAAAAATAAATAAATAAAAAAAAATATGATATATATATATATATATATATATATATATATATATATATATATATTACCAGTACCTAAAAAAATATTATTTGCTTATTGTTAAATGCTCCAATTGGTATTTACCACCTTAAAGCTCCAGTATCAACAAGGAATCAAACTGAATTCCCCATCTTTTAGTTGAGAATAATGTGCATGACTTAAGAAACCCAAACAGTCAAGCTTTACTAGCCTTTGCTTTCAATAGTATTGCCTGGATGTGTATTTAGTTCTTTCTTCTTAAGTGAAAAGAGTGCCCTCTTGTGGTAAAGTGTTGTACAGCAGAAAGTTTTAGTAAGCAACTACGGCTTTTCTTTAGATTTTTCTTTATTACTAAGGAACATCAAAAATTATTTTGCCGAAAATGTTAAATATGCATACTTATATAAGAGCCTATAATATGCTGCAGCTTTTCACTGATTTTAACACTGACAAGTGTCCCTTATACAGTTTAGAAACAAAACAAATACATCTGAATATGATAGAAGATAAAACCAACAAAAAAAGAAAAAGTAATCTGTAAGACTTTGATACGTTACCGTGTTCATTTTGAAGGTTAGTTTATTGGATTTAAGGCACTATAAGTGGGAAACACACCTTTTTAACCAATTCCCCACAGTGTTTGATCTAATTCATGTCCTTTATAACTATACTGGTTTTGTTCCTTAAATAGATTTTTTCCCCCTAAAAGTTAGCATTTGCTATAATTCAGCGATAATGAAATTCACATAATTCCCAATTTGTCCAATTGATTTAATCCAATATTCTAACCTCAAAAAGAAACAGACTGTGTACGAGCCAACCAAAGCACATCCCACAAGTAACTGACTGACAGCAGTGGGAATTCTTTACAGAATGAAAAACAAAACAAAGCACATACAGTTGTCATCAGAGCACAACATTCAAGTCTACTGCCTACTCCAGCATGCAAAAACTAGTCGATTCAGGGCTTGAAATTAACATATTCCTCTACATTAAAATAGGCTTCTTTCTATAGACACGAGACTACTAATCAGATTCTGAAATGTTTTGTGTTTGTATGTCGTATCTGAAATGCTGTTTGGAAGCTTGTCACGCAAAACCAACAGCATACAGACTTTTAATTCGTTTACGTTATATATTTATAATTAATAGAAATATTATATATATATTATATATATATATATATATCCTATATATACGTAATATATATAATATATATATCATATATATATAAACATAGTTCCTAGATTTTTAGGATGAAGACCAAAAAAAAAACAAAAAAAACATACAATCATAATTTAGACCTTTTATTTAATATTTGTAATCAAAGAAACTACAAAATGATATCGCAAAAGTCTACCGGAAGCCATAATTGTAGTACAGATTTTAAAATTTGTCCGTTCTTCGTTAAGTATATGGAAAACTACAAAGCGGTATGTAATTCAATATGTTCAGCGTAACATTATTCAGGTTTCATTGGACTTTATAAAGCAAAACTAGTTAATTCTATAGGCCGATGCAACACTTTTGGCCATAGCTGTGGATGTATATTTCACATCATATTCACATCTTGCAGCGCTTCATATGAACAGTATTGTAGGTTTCTTTGAGAATTGGGTAGTGTTTTATTTATTTTTTTACAATTTTTTCTCTAAAGCAGCAAATAAAGTTAGCCAGGCCAAGCTTTGCCTTTATCAACAGCCTCCTGCAGCTATTGGCTGAATGCCTCTCACTGTTACAGTAATGTCAAGCCCCCAAGGTGTTTACAACCTAGATGGAATCAGTGGATACCAAGCAGCCAGCATCTAGTAAGCCACAATACAACAGTAAGACTGAACATACCTGAGCAATGTTCAAGGTCTAGAGCATTGGAGGATGCGCAGGACAAGACAGGACAGAACAAAAATAAAGAAAGAAAACAAGAAAAGACAAAACAGTGACTATGAGGCCAGCCTTATGTCCCGTCCCCCCCATAGTCAGAGCAAGCTCCATAAAGGAAAACCAAAAAAAGAAAGAAAAAAGCAACTATATTATACTCCCCATCAGGCTAATTATATAGTGATAAAAATGTACACGTCTCCAAAGCATGACAAATCTCTAGAGAGACATGAGAATTGAAAAACAAGGTTTTTATTTCTTTTCTGTACTGGTTTGAGTTTTTGTATGTTTTTCAGTTAAGCAACTGGAATAATGGCAGAGCTATTGTGACAGGGAGTATACTATAGGATGGCCTTAAAAAAGCAATGCAAACAAAAAATAATTCCATATTTTGTTCTTTCAAAAACTTGTATTTATATGTTAAAAAAAAACAAAAAACAGATCAAGCAAGATCTTAGGTTGTAAACTACCTTATGCTGTAATACAAAGTATCCAACGTTATTTTCTTAATTAGCCACAACAAGAGAAAAGAGAAGAAAACAGTGCAGATATTTCTGGGGAAAGCTTTTAAGGTTGTGTAGAGTACCTGCTTGTTGAGACCTAGCATGTTGCAGACCATATCTCTTGAATATGGCTGTTCCAGCACATATCTTAACAAACCCGTTTGTGGCTCAAAGAGATCCTGGAATAAAACACAATAAAGCATACTGAAGTAACTACATTCTTAACACTACATGCCATGGTGGAAAAATGCCTCATACTTATTAGTTATATCTATGTTAATATCAATCAGTACTTCACACTAAATGGAAAACTGTGTTTTTGCTTTTACTCAATTACATGGCTAGTATAAACATGTCCTACTTTTAAACCTATGCTAACTAAATCTGCACTGTACATACCTTTTGATATGTTTGATGTAATAATGCTATACTGAAGGTTGCTGAAGGACAATATTAAAAACATACTTACCTTATCATAAGGCAGAAGCCCTCTCAGAGGGAAACGAAGAGTAGCTGGATCTAATTTCCATGAATTACAGATTGCACCAGAGTTGTTTACCACAGGTAACAGACTACATCTCCCTAAACAGTAAAGAAGATAACGAATAAAGAAAATCTGAGTTGAATATATATTTCTAGGAAATGGACACAAGATCTAAATCTTAAAGTGTCTCAGGGCTAATTAATATATTAAGTATTTTAAATTTGTGCTGTCACCTACAAATTTGTATGAGTCTAGTTTGCTAGAGGGTGCACATAAAGCCATGATTGCGTTTTAGTTACTATCTTTGAATAGCATACACTATCCAAGTCAATGTAACAGAGGAGTATCACTGTGTTTTGCCTTTATTGAATATGGAATAGTTAGACTAGATGTTAAGATTGTGGTCTTACCGCAAATGGAGTTAATTCTTGCAGTTGCTCTAAAGCTGTCAACAAAATCTGATATAAGGTTTCCCAGCAACTATAAAAACAAGTTTAACAGTTTGTTTATCAAAGCTCAATTTAACTGTGATAAACAATGCAAAAGAATGTTTACCAGTAGGTGTCACCACACTTATAAACACAAAAGACAATGACAAAACACTCCTAGAAATGTTTGTCTCAATATATTATCTTTCGTATAAACTTGTGCAAAAAAAAAAAAAGTTTCCCTTTAGTACTACTGTGTACCAAAAGGTTGCAACAGCTGAAACTTCAGCTAATCTACCCATGGTCACACAAAAAGATGCTAGATTATGATATATTACAAGCCATTCTAAAGAAATATGATGACAAGAAATGTAGATGCAAGTGATGATCTGTAAAGTTCTACCACTTACCCAGTGTGACAGTTTTCCTTCAGGATAGAGCTTTCTGATCTCTGTAATAGCAAAATAGGCTGGCAAAAGACAGGCATTTCTATCCAGGATATACTCAACGACCTTAAAAGAGAAAAGAGTAAAACAATACTAAAAGAGACACATCACAGTATTTAAAGACATATTTTTTTTATTTGTTTTGTTTTTGGTAAAGCTGAATACCTGTGTGATATTTTCTTTGCATAAGCCCTATTGAACTACTTACACACCTCTGGTTGTTGAGGAAACTTCTTCATTAATATAATATTGAAAAGTCTCAGTTTAGAAGTACAGTGATACCTCAATACTTCAGACAACAAAAATATTGGAATACTGACGAGAGTGAATTATTGAAGGACCCTTACACGATGAACTAACTGAATTATCAAATGATGAAATAATGAAGGAGCACTACATTATCACTCTCAACGTTTCTTCCTTAACTGTATAACAGCTTGTACCACTAATGAAATGTAAGAATTATTCACGCCCCACTCAAAACACTCTTGTAATTCCACCTGCTCTACCTATACAAAAACATTCAGCTTTTACGTTAACCAGAAATAAATAGTGTGGTATATTGACGAATTGGAAAAACACCTTGTAAAAGGGAGAGATCTGTGCTGACTCTGCTGGCGTGTTCACGGGCTACAGGAAGAGGGCGGCAGTCGCCCAGCAACCGCCTGTGAGTCATGGCAGTGACACGGGGAGGTGGGAAAGTGGGTGTGTGGACTTTCCCCCTCTCTGAATGGCTGAGAGGCGGGTCTTGGGTGATTGTTGGTCCTATAAAATAACGCTCTGTTGTTTCCTCAGGTCTGCCCACTTAGACGCGCCAAGAGTGCGGAAGCTTTGATTCAGGACCGGGAATCAGCTGGGAGAAAAATAAAGATTCACAGCGAGACAGAGAGAGAGAGAGCGGGGAATCCTTGGGCAGACCCCGGCGTATTGTAAAAGAGCAGGCTAGATAGCCGATAGAATAGGACGGTGATCCGGGTCGTGCGGGTAGCGGCGACTGGGATAACGCTGCCGAGTGCAGCACCTTTTATTTGTAGTTTTATTACTGTTTTATTTTCCCTTGTTCTTTTCGCCTTCTGTTTTTAGTATTATTTCTTTGAGCACCTGCGAGTGCACTTGCTGTTCGTGTACCAGCTGTGGTATTTCCGTGGTGCTGTCTATCATCGTTGATAGGCAGCCCACGGTCAACAGTGCCCTCTGCCGGAGAAAAATAAGAACCGGTCCAAAATAAAACTGGGCACCTGTGTGGTGTTTCCAAGTACACCTGTCTGTCTCCTGGTCAGTGAATTACCCACACCCCTTCCATACACCTGTTTCAAGAATTTGCAACTAGATGTTTTATATATCCAATTCTTGCCTGTACAAACAGATCATAAATACTTCAGGCCCTCTAATGTTAATAATGATGTCTTACTTCTCGAGCTGCTAGAAGCTGCTGCACAACAGAAGAGCTCACTGTGTTGGGAATAGACTGAATCTTCTCCAACAAGGCTTTTAAAAGATCGCGAACCCCCTAAATAAAAGAAAGGGAAACACTACATGTTAAATGAAACTGCTTTTGATTTCCTGATTTTAATAATTTTGTGAAAAACCTATAAATATTTTAGGATAACATGAACATATTTCAAATGTCTAGATATTTAAATCATACACAGAACAAATAAGTAGATCATTGTAATCAACTGTTCGTCACACTGTGAATTCATTTTAGGCTATCAACAGAATTGTTCTCATGGTAAAGTCTATTGATTTCCTTTGCCAGCATGCCATGCTTTATTATGTTTTTTATAAGACACAATTTACAACAGCATTTACAGCAATATACTCTCTATAATCACTTTAAATCAAAGAATACCTTATAATCAACGCCACCAATTATTTTCCGAATTAGTCTAAATGTCAAGGCCCACAGATGTGTTCTTTCCCACTCCAGACTGTCAGAGTTGATGAGCGCCTCACACACCATCCTGAACAAGAAAGAAAATAAGAAAAATAAGCAAGTCAACAACATCCATACTCATCATGGCTGTAAATACAAGATAAGAGCCATCAGTAAACAAGAAAGTGCCATGAAGAAAAAAAAAAGAAACTTACCATGACCTACTGTACATCCACTTATTCACATGTAAAAATGTAAGTTTGACATACTCAGATAGATACCCCTACAACTCCACATTAAGGTTCTCTCAGTAACTTGTGCTAGAGAATGTACAAACCATTTCTTCTCAAATTAGTAAGCACTTCTCTAGATGCATTGCCTCTAAACAATGAACAAGAAAACTTACTTAATCTATAACACTGTTATGCAAGTGACCAATGCCTGGACCTGCTGAGAAAGAGCACAGAAATACAGACCCTAGAGTACTGATTGTATTCAACAAGCACCCACAACTAGACACTGACAGGCCCAAAAATTGAAGAATTGCCCTGTCCGACATCATCAAAAAGACGTCAAGAACAGGTCTCGTCGTTTTTTTCTCCGGAAAGAGCAGAGAAAACCTTTCAATGGTCGAGAGACCGACAGGAGCCGAAAAAAAAGGGGTGGAGCTGAGCAATACACACAGCCCTTGCACCACAGACATAACACAGACAAACAACGAAGACAGCTGCTTCTGCATCCATTGCTCAAAGAATATCAAGGACATTTGCAGAGCTTATTGAGATGTTCTAGTAATAAAATAAGAACTTGGACCACATTATTGAGGAGTTTGGTGATAAAACGAGCGACCACGAGATGATTTATCAGTATGCATTAGTATGGAGAGGTATGTGATAAATGCAGCGAACAAGGGGTGGAGCTTGGTTGGAGGTGCAGTAGAGTGTGTCCTATTGTCATGCAGTGCCTTTTAAACCTGTTTTACTAAAAAAAAAAAAAAAAACTTCAATTGCGTATGTAAAATAAACGGCGTGTGTGAAAATAAATTGGACCGACAGGCACTGAATAAATGGACCACAAAGGGTTAATAGCCCACAATGCAAAACTCAGCACATGTTCAAGTGAGAAAAGTATTTTTGTACACATTGTTCAATGCAGGCACTTGCACCCACCAGGGTTGGGGACAATTCCGAATGGAATTGGAATTTGTTGGTAAATTCCAATTCAAGAATTTGAATTGAAAAAATCTTCAGGATACAGAATTTGAATTTGAATTTGAATGAAAGGAAATATAATTTAATTCCATGAAATAACACTCATTTTAAAGTCAAATGCCACATTTATTTTATACTATATACTTTACAGTTTTATATTATATCACTATAAATAACACTGATTGCAATAGCATTAATATATCATTTCGAATACTGTATCTTAAGCATTGCTCAAAGCTTTCAACACTTTTTTTGTACTGAGACGTTTAAGAGGAACAGTAGTCTCTAATTATTTGCTTTTCTTTATTCATCTGTTACTTAATCCTTTAGTTCTCCACTCCTATGTTACTAATTAAAAAATAAATTAAAAAAAAACATTACTCAGAATGCATGTAACAAAGCACACCTGAATGAAGGGTAATGACTTGCCTTATATAAAGAGAAGCCAACAGTACCTCAGTAAAAGGGGAGTAGGAAGTTGGTGTTGTGGTGAGAGGTCATGGTTTGTGCTTTTGATTGGATTGGATTGCTTTTTGTGCATGACCTTGGCCTGCTTGGAGACCCCTGTTGGCTTCCCTGACTCTGCTCTGGAAGACTACCTGATTTTTGTGTGTGAACTCTGGACTGGCATAACTACTGTGAAATTTGGATGTCCCTTGAAAAATATCATGCATAAATATTCAGTCCTTACTCACTTTGGTGAGCCAACAGCAAGTGGTACAGCAGGAAACCATCGTGCTACATGTAACCACTGCAGTACACCTGTCTGTGATTTAACCAAAGCAACTTCCAATTTCAAAAGGCATCTTCAAGTAAGTACTTCTGGAATGTGACTACCACCAATTCGAGCATACATGGATAACACAACAACAGTAGCCTGCACTAATCGGTTATTGGGCAAATTAACCAATAACATTGAATGGGCATGAATGCAATTCAAGCCCACTAAATCAAGGAGCATCTCTAATTAAAAGGTAAAGTAGTAGATAAAAGGTTCTACATTAATGGGGAAGCAATACCAACAGTGTCCAAGAAGCCAGTGAAAAATCTAGGGAGATGGTACGACGGGGATCTAAAGGACACAGTTCATGTGGGAGAAGTTACACAACAAGCAGTGGAAGGGTTGAAGAGCACAGACAGCAGCGCTTTACCAGGCAAACAAACTCTGGTGCTTTCAGTTTGGTCTACTGCCAAGACTGCTGTGGCCACTGACTGTGTACGAGGTTTCCTTGACAACAGTAGAGAAGCTGGAAGCTTTAAATCAGTTCATACATCAGGAAATGGTTGGGAGTTCCACACTGCCTCAGCAGAGTGGGACTTTATGGTAAAGGAATACTGCAGCTACCAATCTCTGCTCTAACCGAGGAATTTAAGTGCGCCAAAGTCCGACTGGAAATGACATTAGTAGATTCATGCGACAAATGCGTAAGGAAGACAGCACCTGTGTTGAAAACTGGAAGAAAATGGAAGGCAAAGAAAGCTGTGGAACATGCTAAGGCTGCCCTTTGAATCAGAGATATTATGGGGCAAATTCAGCATGGAAAAGGAGGCTTTGGTCTCAGTTCAGCTCCTCCTGCATGGCACAAAGCAACCCCGGCTCAACGGAGGAAGCTGGTAGTCAATGAGGTGCAAAAGCAGAAGGAGAGGATCAGGTGTGTAAAGGCCATTTCCCAGGCCAAGCAGGCAGAATGGATGAGATGGGAGTGTGGAACAGCTTAAGATCAGCTGGCAAGACCTATGGCAATGGAACAGAGCAGGATTAGTTTCCTCATCAGATCAGCATATGATGTTCTCCCATCACCACAGACCCTAAACTTCTGGGTGGGTGAGGATCCCTCATGTCCTTTGTGTTCATCACCTGCAACATTAAGGCACATTTTGACAGGGTATAAGGTGGGTCTTAGCCAAGGATGGTTTACTTGGCTCCATGACCAGGTGCTGCGATGTTTGGCCTTAGCATTGGAAGACAAGCGTAACCTGACCAATAAGTTGCCACCAGTTCTATCAAAGCATTACACACAAAAGACAATATTCCTCCGTCCAGAAGAGCAACCAAGAAAAGGTGTTAAAACCAAGCCTCGCCCAGGACAACTGGAAGCTGTATGCTCAACTAGCTGCTGAAGCGGAACAGCGAGGATGGAGAGTCCGAGTTTACCCAGTGGAGGTGGGTTGTCGAGGATTTGTTGCACACTCTACAACCTGGTTTCTCAGAGACGTTGGGTTCAGTGGCCAAGAGTTGCATCGCACAGTGAAGAACTTATCTGAAGCAACAGAAAGGAGCAGCAGCTGGCTGTGGTTGAGACAGAAAGATTCTGGATGGGGATCTCAAGCACAATAGAAAGAAAGCAACGCTGATGCACAGGCAAGTAAGTTGGGCTGAGCTGAGTGGAGGATGGAGGGGGGTGATGCTGGGATGCCAGAATCACTGTTGAGCCCTCTTGAGGTGTCGGGGGCTAGTCGATGAAAAACTGAGGATGGAAGCTACCCACCTGAAGACCCCAGAGATGTACCCTACTTAGCTTAATCCAGATGGTTATCATGCTGATGCGCTGGGGAGATCACACTGGGTTGATCCCCGGAGCCAGCATCGCAGTCGTTGTGTGTGCTGATGCGCTGGGAAGGCAAAATGAGCTGATCCCTGGAGCCAGCATTACACTTCAGCAACGAACGCCAGACAGAAGGATACCTATATCATCTGATGGAAAACAATGCAAATGGATGGAGATGCAGATGGATCACATTAATTTACTGCAAAGATACGTCTTAGTTGGTGCTTATCTTGGTGAGAGCAGAGATCAAATCAGCATGAAGTTCAACATCTAATAGAAATCATTGTGTTATGATGATTTTTTCCCCCTCAAATGCTTTCATGTCTTAGAAATAATCAAATGATCAAATTTCTTTAACACTCAAAATATGAATATTTTACAAAAGCAATTAAGTACCATCATTCATTGGTGAACTGTTCACCACATCAGCCATTTAACAAAAGTACAGTTAATGCTAAATACAAACATCAATATAATATCTAACCCTTACTGCGCACACTCTTTCTTATTGTCCTTGAGAATCAAGGCCTCTTACATGCATGGTTATTGGTGACTAAATAATTAAGCAATGCCCATTTGCAAATTGTTCTGGTTTAGGTTTTTGTATGGATGTGACCAAGGTTTTATTAATTATGATTTAGCCATCAAGAAAAGATTTAATGAAGAATGATTGGTACATAATATATTTCTTTTTCAGAAAAAAAACACCCCGAGATCCTGAAGGAGCCTGAAGATACCAGTATGAAAAGATCTATGCAACCTAACCAGACTGCAGAGGATGGCCACCCCCAACCCATGAAATGGCCAGCTACAGACAGTCATCAAGTGGCACTAACTGACAGCATTGTTAGTTACATAGCCAATGGTCTTCTCCCTCTGTCTGCTGTTGAAAACAATAATTTTTCATAACATGCTCAGCTTGGCTGAACCACATTTCAGCATGCCCAGTAGGAAACACATGAGCCAGACGCTTATTCCTCAGCGCATTGCCAGTGTCAAAGATCATTTGAGGGTTCAAATGCAACAAGCTGAAGACATCTGTCTTACTACAGATCTGTGGTCAAGCAGGGATACAAGGTCATTTTTTGGGATCACAGGCCACTTCCTTTTGGATTTTGCTCTTCAAAGTGTCATATTGTCTTGTCAGCACTTTAAAAGGTAAAGTAGAAAACATCTTTAGAAAGTATGAGGAGACCATGGCATGCTACAACATAGCAAACAAGGTATCAGTGATAGTGACTGATAATGCTGCCAACATGGTGAAGGCATTCACTTTATTCCCACCAGTAGAGGTCCAAGATGGTGAAACTGATGAGTAGGAGGATGAGGCAACTGAGCTTGAAATGGTCAATGTAAGTGAGGAGCTAAATTATTTTCCACCTGAACGGAGTCCATGCTTTACTCACACTGTACAACTTGTCTGTGATGCCATGGAACAAACAGACCCTGTAAAGATATTGATGACAAAGGTTCACAAACTTGTGGCATTTTGCCACAAATCTACAAAAGCCACTGAGGTCCTAGAAGGACACTTCAAACTGAAGCTTGCAAATGCTACCAGGTGTAATACCCAGTGGAAGATGATGAGATCCATCCTGCGAGTCCCTGGAGAGATTTTGTTGGAGCTTCACACCCCCATTCAGTTAACGCCATATAAACTGAAACTCACAGGACAACTCTGTGAAGCACTGGAGCCATTTGAGGAAGCCACTGATAAATGTCAGGTAGATAAGGTAGTCACAGCCAGTTATGTCATAGCATATGTTCGGGGTCTCCGTCATGCTGTGGCAGACTTAAGGGCAACCTACAACAGTAAGCTGGTGGTGACCATGCAATCCTCAATACAGAAACACCTTTCCAAGTTTGAGAACATGAAATGTTTCCAGATGACCACCACCCTTGACCCACGTTTCAAATTGGACTGGTGCATGGGTGAAGAGAAAAACAGCATCAAGGAAATGTTGACTGACAAGGTCAGCTCTCTCTCCTAAAATGACTGCCATGGCAAAGGATTTCTCAGCCCCACCAAAGAAGCACACAAAACTTTTTGCATCCATGAGTAGCCAGTCCATAACCCCACCAAGAATTCCTGCTTCAAATGAAATCCCATCTTACTTGAGCTTACCATGCTTATCAGAGGATGCTGACCTACTGGCATACTGGAAGGAAAAACCTAAACATCTTTCCTTACTTAACCCAACTTGCCTGCAAATACCTTGCCATACCTGCCTCATCTGCCCCTGTAGAGCATACTTTTAGTGTGGCAGGCAAGATATTCAGGCCAAAGAGGTGTAATTTAAGTGATAAAAAATTAGAGGAACTTATGATGATCAACTGTAACAATTCTGAATAAAAATGCTAGTCTAAAATAAAGTAAAACCATATAAAGAACTAAGAATTGTTACTGTTTTGTGGGTTTTTAATATTTAAGATATAACAATATTTACAGGACTTGTGTGGGTTTTAAAAATGAGTGTCATGTAACAACATAGGAGTGAGAAATTAAAGGAGTAAATAACGGATGAATAAAGAAAAACTAATAATTAAGGACTACTGTAGCTCTTAAACATCTCATTACAAAAATGCAAAAAAAGAAAGTTTTGAAATCTTTGAGCCATGCTTAAGATACAGTATTTGAAAGTATATATTAACGCTGTTGCAATCAATATTGTTTATAGTGAGGTATAAAATAAATGTGGCATTTGACCTTTTTAAAATGAGTGGAATTTCATGGAATTTCACATAATTAAATTATATTTCCTTTCAATCCAATTCAAATTCCAATTTTGTATTCTGGAGACTTTTTCAATTCAAATTCCAATTCTTGAATTGAATTGGAGTTTACCAACACATTCGGAATTGACCCCAACCCTGGCACCCACTATAATGCTCCTTGTGAAGCTTTGCCATTATTGTTGCTGAATAACTGAACTCTCATATAGTTTATCGATCAATTTCAGTCAGTGTAGTATTACTTGGGAATATGAAAATGTGCCCTCCTTTACCACAACAAATCAAACAAGGCGTTTCCTTACCTTGGTGGCAAGAGGCCTGTTTCCACAGCCATTGCCAGGCAGTCGTAAAGGAAAGATATTCTTTTCGGACTATGCTGGCCATGAATGAATCGAACTATCCACTGCACGCACTGGTCGTGGGATTCCTAAAACACATATTTCAGTTTAGTGATTTGGGAAAAACTACAGTACGTACTTCTCTCAAACAACATCTAGATTCACTGCTATAGTATGTACACACAGTGTATAGCAAACAACCATCACATACATTTGGAACCCTGGATGGTAGGACAAGGGCATTTTAAACGCATGTGGCTTAAAGATTGAAAGAGCACAATCTAGGGTACCTCTTAAATACATACTATAAGTATTGTAGGGATGCACCGAATCCAGGACTTGGTTTCGGCCAAAATACCTATTTTTTGAGCAGGGTTCAGTTCGGCCAAATACTTAGGATTCTGAGAAACGAATCCGAGTCCTACATCTGCCCAGATGCACACCTGTTTTAATATATCCCGCCAATGTGTGCAGTTCTTTAAATAAAAGACACAAATCCGGTATTGAACGTAACTTTTGTATTTAATAACGAGAACACATTTGACGAGCTATGTCAAGGCTCTCAACTCCCTATTACTGGTGGAGCACGCACTGAACATGTCATGCAGCTGCTGAATGCAAACATACCCCTGAATGCAGCAGCACAGACATATCACACTTTTCATGGAGTAAAGTTATGCAGTAAACCTGTGGCAAACATGACATATCGATATTGTCCGTTTAAAAGAGAACTAATTGCGTATAAAAGGTGAACAATTAGCTTGTTGAGGAGGGCTCGCTGGAGGTCACTTCGGGTGCTGTATGGAGGTTGGCGGTTCCTGTTTGTTATGTAGTCTGGGATGGAAGGCATTGTGTGATGTCATCAGGAAGTTTTGGAGCTGAGGGCTGTGACTGTGATGGTGTGTTCGAACGAAAACAATTTGAAAAGAAGAAAGTTTTCTATATTATCAGCGGCTGTATGAGGAAAATGTTAACTAAACTACTTGCCAAGTACTTGGAACAAACTACGTGCCGGAGGCAGATGAACAAACAAGGTTAACTAACCTGTTTGTTCCAGCAGAACAGGTCGTACAGTTTTGAACATGGGTAGTTTGGTTTTAAGTTATTGAAAGGATTCCCGCATCGTTGTTTCGATTACTAAAGGGAAATTGACATTTCTGTGACTGGTTAAATATCCAATACAATCTCTGTAAGGAAGAGAAAATAACTCTAACATAACTGACTTGCAGCATATTAAATGAACATTACTCTGTCTATCAGAACTGCTAAAGTATTACCGTCAATCCTTGTGTATTACAGACTCGTGTGTTGTTTTCTTTACTTTATTATTTTTCCCTTTATTTTGTTTTGACCAGTAAATAATGTTAAATATTGCTTTATAGTATACTGGTGTTTTTTGTTTCTGTATTTTATTTTAGTAAATTGTTAATTAACTTTTTGCTTTGTTGATTAATTGTTGGGTATGTATATTGCGTTGTGTGCGTTTGCTGAGACTACTGAAACCCGGCTTGCAGTTTAATAGTGTAATTTGGCTCGTGAGGGTATATTCCCGCAACCACTAGCGTTGATTACTAAAGAGGTGTCTTTGGTAACACAATGGTAAAGTTAGTTTGTCTCTTTGAAGGACTGTATTTAAAGCAGGTTTCCAATAGGGATGAAAAGCTTTTCATTGTCTTGTACTGTTTGTTACTACCATAGCAATTAACTGCAGTTGTCTTTTTTTATTTTTTTTGGTTTAATTAATATTTTGTTCTGTGCATGTTTTGTTTCTTTATTTTGTATTTTTGTTTAATTAATAGCAGGGTAAATGGACTTGAAGCTGGGTCCACAAAAACTTTTTTTTTTTTTATTATTATGTTTTGGTTCTCCAATATTTTGTTCTGTATGTTTTGTTTCTTTATTTTGTACATTTTTGTTTAATTAATGGGTATATACTTATAATATATATATATATATATATTTTACCTCATAAGCAACTTGTTTGGTTGTTCAATTAATTAATGGTCCCCTTTTTCTCTGGTTGATTATATAGGACTTGATTAGGATGATGGGTTTTCTGGTCCTGGTAATGTGGTTAAGTTAAATAATTTGATAGGACATTTATTACTATCTGGCACCCTAGAGCTTGACGCCGTTACAAATCTGTAATATATAGCAATTGCAAACTGTTGTACACTTTTGTGCTTTGTTGCTTTGTCTTAGACGTGTTCTAGAGATCATACAGAAAAAAAATAAAAAAATCGGTGCACAGAAATATATACTTTTTTATAACTTTACAACTGTCAGATATGCAAAATGTTGTTGAACAATATGATTTAGTAAATACAATTTTACGTTACGTCATGTGCCAATACGAGTCGAAACGTTTGGGAACTGCTGTGTTTTATTAAAATAATTTGTAAACTATTTTGTAGCCTATTTGATACGTGTTACACGCACAGTGCATTTAAATCAACGTGGGTTTTACTTCGCAGGGAGATTCAGGTCACTCATCACGGTAACTTTTTTCCTAACAGCGCTCAAATAGGGTTGTCTCCAGAATCTCAGGACACTAAGGCAGGTCAGTTTTTTTTAAACTCACCTCTAATCTCCAATGCATTTGACATTAAAAAGTGAGTGTGCATTGCTTCAGCAGTTTAATAAATGTATTTAATTGTTTAATTGTGGTGGCGATTCTATCCTGAGAGCCTTGTAATAACGATTAATTGTAATGCTTGAATTGTTTATAAGGTAAACAATATCTACCAAAATAGTGCAACACCATTATTACAGATAACGTTGCACCGACCTACACTCTTTCAATTAACCTTGTGATAGCAGGTAAAGTTTGTATTTGTTTAATATTTCTTGCTTCACACAGTCCTGCCCAGCCAGTGTCTCAGAAAGCCAATCAGTTGCTGTATAGGTCTGATTGACGTAAACAATCCTCCCAAGCATGTGTGTGCTTTTGGTAACAACTACGTAAAACAATTCAATTAATTTAGCGACAGTTCGCACAATTCACACTCAATTCACTGAATACACTGCAGTTTAGAGAGGCGAGTTACAAATCCTGACTTTCCTTAGTGTCCCGAGATTCTAGAGCCTGTTGGCAACCCTACTCCCAGATCAGGTGACACAGGTTGAAACGTCATTAAAGAAAATAGTGGGTTATGGCAAAGTTGCAGCTCTCCTTGCATGTAAAGATAAAGTAAACAGTTCTGTATTTTGATGTTTCTATTGTGGGGAAGGGGGGGAGGATAGGGGGGTAGCGTTAACTTGTAAGTTTCAAACTGAAATCTTATTCATGGATATTTTTCCATTCGGTAATAAAAAATACTATGAACTAAAAGGCTCAAAACAATAGACTGTGTGCATCGCTTGTTAGTAGCTGCCAGTCTATTTTTCATTCAACAGTTTCCTTCAGTTGAATCTTTGAGATGGATTTGGTATTCGGCCAAAGTCAAAAACCTGGATTCGGTGCATCCCTAAAGTATTGTTAATCGGAGTGAAAAGTTATCTATCAGAATCAGTACCATTGTATCCCTAACCTATTGGCTAAATAAAAAATAGGAACAGAAGACTTGACTTCTCACCTGAGGAAGAGTGCTCCAGTACTGTCGAAATGCTCCAAGACAACTGATCAGCTTTGTCCTCTCATCTTCAGGTGTATCCATGAACAAGCTATGATAATTTAAACAAATATGTACAACAAACACATAAGTACTAATGAGAAAAAGCTTAAATGTATAATATCTATATATCTATATAAATGACTTGCAGTTATTAGCCCTTATTTTAATTCACTATTTTATTACACAGAATTCAACAGAAACATACTTTTATTATAATTGTAATATAGCCTAACAGCTGCAATTATCTACATTTTAGCTAATCTTCTCCACAGTGTAATTAATGTAGTCTAAAATTAAGGTTTTACAAACAGATTTCTCCAATGTGCTTACACTTGATAGGAAACTAGCATATGCATTTCTATGAAAATGACAGTGTGGTAAATGCATACATTTGTGCTGTATTTGTCTATGGACAAAAACAGCACTAAATTGTGGCTGCCCATCTCCAATCATATAACCTTGCCAATTTCTAAAACAAACTGCTAAACCCAGGAACTAGTCGGTCTACACTTACCCAGCAAAGGCTTCCTCTATGATCTCCGTTTTCTAAGAGGGAGGGAGTATGAATAATAAAAGTTAAATAACTCAATACACCCCTACAGTACATCATGCAGGTTACATTACCAACCCCCCATTATTATTTGCCGATGTACTCCAGTTTTTTATTACCAAAAATATATTACCATTTTTTCTATATATGTTGTATACAACAACTATAAATATTACATACCAGTACATCGCTACTCAAGACAACATACATATGGAGTAAAAACGTTAATAGGTTACTTTTACTGTTTGAATACATCGAATAGATAAGATTTAGCCTACCATTTCAGAAAAGCGGTATTTTAAAAGTAATAGTATACTTCTTTTTTTTTATTTTTCAAATGCTAAATTTGGAAATTAAATTAACACACACACTACTAGGAAACGTTAGACTTTATCATTGTTGTACCACATTTGAGAACAAAAAGATTACTCACAACCACCTCCTCAAATATGATCTGCAGCTGGGTTTCCATTGAAATGGCCAAAAAAAAAAAAAAGTCTGAGTATTCGTTAAAATGTTAAAATTAAATAAAAAATCCTTCCATACGAAGTAATCACGTTTTATTTCTCTTTTGCATCTCTGTTTTTATCTAGCTGCTGCGTACAGGAAGGCACTAAACATTCCGAACTGAACACTATACCGTGAGTAAATAGGTTCCGCGAGTCTGTCTTGTTTTTAGAACATTCAGTTCATCATCATCATCATCATTATTATTATTATTATTATTATTATTATTATTATTATTATTATTTATTATTATTATTAGTCGTCGTCGTAGTAGTCCTATTTAATTACACGTTAGGGGACTACTCCAGCCGTCAAGGGACGGCTCGATTAAAAAAAAAAAAAAAATCGATTTCGCATCCTCAGCAAGAGGATGCTAACAAGGACTACTACATTCACCACATTTATGCACGTGTTACAAGTTATGTAATATTAACTTTTTTTTTTTTTAATGGTGCAAACATGATGCAGTGGTAATTGTTTCTAAATATGGCTAATATGGGGATTGTTAGATGTTGTATTATTTTAATATTGTATCAACTTTCATATTTTTTGTACATATTGTAGCAGCAGATGCAGGCAGACCGGCTTTGTCTCTGGCTGTATTGCATTCCAGAACTGTTAACTTGATTGTTTACACCATGTGACGGGGTGCTGGGACTTAGGGCTGGATCATGCAGTTTACATGGGGGTCACCAGGTGCTGTTCACATGAACACCAATGCGGCTGTACAGGACACTGATTGGGTGAGGAACATGATAATCTATTACATTGCTGTTAGTTGAAGGTCAGTGGGTGCTGATTGGTCAAAGCCTCACATACTTGTAACTTTGCGTTTTCTGTGCCTGGGTCTAAAAGGATTCAGAGCGGAGAATTGTTTGCTGTGAGCTGTGTTACTTGTTGTGAACCTGCTTCTGCAAATAAAGAGCCTGTCAGTTATTGAACCGTGCTCTGTTGGCAAGACTCTTCTTTTTCCAATAGCATTTCATCCATTGTTACATTGGTGATTAGAAGTAGGATAGATCGAACACCATGGAAAGTAAAGAAGGAGCTGGTGGAAGGTGCAACCGGAGCCGACACACCGCCACTGTCTGGACGGAGAACAGCAGCAAGAGAGGGCGTCTCACGAGACTGGCTGCGGGAGTGGGTTGCTGAGTGGGAGATGGAGAACAGAGCGAGAGCGGGCACTGCAGAGGGAGAGACCAGTGGAGAGCAGCAAGACCCAAGTGGTTGGTATAGAACAAGTGGGAAGTCGAGAGAACAGACAGACGGAATAAAGATCCTGGGATTTGATGGCACCGGCAGCTGGGAAGCCTTTGTGGTGCAGCTGGAGAGACTGGCCAAGGTGCACGGCTGGCGCGAGGCAGAGAAGTGCTGAGGGGGCAATCCACAGTTAATCCTGTTCAGTCGGGACCCCTCCTCCCCTACCCCCGACTGTCTGGGAGAATACACAGCTCTGAGCAGAAGGTACATGGAGGATTTCTGCAGGTGCCGTGATGGGTGTGTCGCACGGAAAGGACCTCTAGGCTGGTCGCACACCCCACTGTAGTAGTTTCCAGCCGGGGAGCCCATGGGACGGATAAGGTTCGATATCCTGGTCCCCTTTCTGTGGTCTGATCGGGGGAACCAATGGTAGCTGTGGACTACTTCACAAAGTAGCCAGAGGAGTATGCAACCCCAGATCAAGAAGCGGAGACAGTGCCGGAAGTACTGCTGGAAGGCTTTTTCTGCCGGTTTGGAGTACCACAGGAGCTGCACTTGCAGGGGCGCAACTTTGAGTCCCAGGTCTTTGCAGAGATGTGCCGTCGCCTGGGGATACATAAGACCTGCACCCCTCCACTGCACCCCAAGAGTGATGGGCTGGTGGAGCAGTTTAACTGTACCTTCTGCCCAGTTTGATATTGTCACTGGTAGCTACCAGAAAGCCTGAGATGTACAGCTGCACCAGGTCCTGTTAGCCTGCCGTACTGCCGTGCAGGAGTACCAGCTGCACCCCTGCTTTGTTGATCCTCAACCGGGAGATCAGAACTGTCATGCATATTTACGTTGTATATCTAGGGTTTATGTCACAATTGTGTCCTCGCCAATTACTATTAAAGAAAATACCCATTGTAGCGCATAATGTAATTATTAACCATAATAAACACAATACCTCAATAAGAACTAACGATTCTGGCTAAATTATCCCTAGATTCATTATGAAAAGAGATTAACAATGAATATTATGTATTTCAAATCAATCATAAATGTGTATTTGTTATAAGACAAAAATAAACCTAACAATCCAAATTATTATTACATTTATTCATATTCTCAAAGGTAGAAGAATAAAGGTTAGGCTTCATAGTTAAAAACTTATCTATAAAGAAGAAACAAAACATTCAAGGAAAAGTAATGCATTGTTAAATATTCATAATAAAGCCTTAATGTGCTCTCTGGTCATAAAGTTTTAATAAATCCTTGATGTGCTCTCTGGTCATAGAGTTCTGCATTACCATTGGTGAAACAGTCTTAATAGTTCATCATGCATTGTTCGGTTCAGTCACGCATTATGTATACATGCGCCAGCTTCCACTAAATATGCATGTGACGATATCAATATCATGGCTTCAGTTCAGTTATTTGTAAACACACAATATAAGTTTGATACTTATTCTATTGGTGCAATGTTTAAAACAAAGTTTTCTTAACATGGTTGTCCTCTCTGTAGAAGTTAGCTGTGCAGCAGCACAATACAGTATCTCTGTGAAGTCTGTACTGTAAGCAAAGCTTTCGTAGTTCCGGAGGCAGCCCATCTTCTCCGGGACAGCTTTGAAGATTACATCATTGCGTCTTTGGTGAAAAACTTTAGAGTTTGATGAATTGAGAGTTATGAGATAAGCGAATCCATAGAGAGTCCAGCGTCCAGAGGGAAGAGCATAGAGAGTGAAAATCCTTATTTTGAGTTTAAATAACACAATGTATAGGTCTTCCCTTGTACTGTAAACAAATCCTTGTTGGTCCTTCCATTGGTTCACAGTATTTGATAGACAGTTGCATGTCACACAAAAAGGGTATGTTAGAAATGGAATGTATCCACCTATTTTGTTATCAAAGGATTTTCCATTTATTATTTAAACCTCCTATTTAATATAACTTTATAAATTCATTGGAGAAGCGTACGAATTTCAATTTCATTCTCTATACAAAATTACGATTACAAACATATAAAACACGTCATAATACAATCAAAGGATAATTCAAAAAAAGTTATTTATAATATTCATTTAAAACATAATAAGAACTTCAGATTTACTGGGGAACTTACTTAAAATAACTATTAAACTTGTCTCTACAAGTTATGTAATTAAAAATGATTTTTAAGACAACCCAACCCCCACAGCATGTCACACAGACAACAGAATTAAATATCTGACAAATACTATATTAAAATTTATTTAACCATGAATTTCCTTGACAGAACCCCGCTAAGATACTCTTTGGCCTGCCACTTGATGCTACAGAGGGGGCTGGATTCAAATCAGTATTGCATCATGCATTGTCATGTTAACTACATTTTAATGTGCATAAGAATAAAAATCCCCTTTCACAAATAATAACTAGGAATTGCATTTACACTCAGAATGATACATCCTTTATCAGACTTTCAGCGTCTAGTTTTCAATGATATACAGTGGCTCTCAAAAGTATTCAGCCCCCTTGGACTTTTCCACATTTTATTGTGTTACAACATGGAATCAAAATAGATTTAATTAGGAGTTCCCTTTCAATTCGAATGACAACAATTACCAAATGGGAAAGAGACTCTCTGACCATCAATCTCTGAGCAAATATACAAAAGCTGCCCTATCAGGGCCCTGCTGTGAGGGTCCTGCCCACCTCCTGCTGAAGAGGGATATCCTCACAGTAGCCCATCGCCATTTTCTCTCTCATCTCTGAGACAGGTCGTAAATTGCTTCGGCATTTGCGTCCAAATTTGGCTTGTTTATTTGGTGCTCCAAATAAATTCTAAACCACGGTATCACGCTTTCGAGCATTAGTAAAACTGCTCTCGTTATAGTTCCCTGTTAGTTTTCTGGCTAAAACTGGTTTCGACCCTTCTTCAGGGATTAGCAAGCAGCCATTACTCTCACTACACGAGGCTTCGTGTAGCTGATGCAACGTGTGAGAGCTGTTGTGGTGCTGTACGAGACCCTGCAGGCTTGCGGCATCGTCCTCTACGCTGATTTAATCGGTCAGCGAACCAAGAAAAAAAAAAAAAAAAGCAGCTTGGGCCTAGCGCCCCTCTCAAGCCTCGACTATCCTAGCGCGGCTCCGCTTGCCCGTGACGACCATGGCGATTGAATCGGCTGCTTACCTCCGCACTGACCGCGATTTCCCGCCAACTTGCCAGGCTGAGAGAAACAGTGCCCACCCAGCCCCGGTTGACCCAGAGTCGGCGTGAACATCTTTGGCGCCGCCTACAGCTTGGCCCCGACTGTGCCTACCATCGTCACCGGCCTTGGAACAGGTCCACCCGGCACCGACTGTTCGGCACCAACAGCACATTCTCTCGACGCCGATCCCGACACCGATTGATTCGGCACCGGGGAGTAGCTTCGAGGCCGTCTACAGCCCGGCACCAACCACGCTACACGTCGGCATCGGTCTCGGCGCCGATCGACTCAGGACCGACCTCTCGGCACCGACCTTGCGCATCTCGATGCCGACCTTGGCACCGACAGCGCTCACTTCGACACCGATCCCGGCACCTACTGATTCGGCACCGGTGAATCATTAAAAAAAAAAAAAAAAACGTGTCTGCAGGCTGCTCATTGAGCATAGCAGTTTGGAATAGCAACAACTGCAAACATGTTGGTGCAGTCGACTGGATCACTGGGCTTCCACCAGTGTGACCAGTTCTCAGCCAAGCTGCCCAGGCAGGATGAACACAGATTCTGCGCCAGGTGCCTCAGGCCAGAACACGCGGCCAAGGCACTGGCAGGTGAGCTGGACTGCTCTCCCTGTAGGAAGTTCTCGAGGACAAAGTGACGGAGAGCAGCCCTATCCCCAGCAGAATCTGTCTCCTCAAGCCAGGGGAGAATGAGATTGGTGGTCCAAGGGTCTCCGCAGAGGTCTTCCAGGACCCCCCTGCTACAGTGATCAGGGAACTCTCCCACACAACTGGGTCACCCTCCCCTTCCCCACCACCGGTACAGAGGCACAGGCACCTCTCAGGGGAGGCGAGATGGTCAACGCCGAGGCGATACCACTCAAGGGGACGCTCACCAGGGGACAGTCGGTCACCGCGCAGGTACCGCTCCCCTTCCCGGCACTTCGCCGAGCTGGCTGAGACTGTGAGGGCTCCGCAAACTATGCTGGAAACCCTATTAAAATCCCAGGGCAGGCTGCCCCCTACCACTCTCCCATAAAGGCCAGTTTTGTGAAGCACCAGGACTATTGTTGCCGTATGCACAGTGTCTCCCAGCTCAGCCATGGAAGACTGTAACTCCTTTAGAGTTGCCATAGACCTCTTGGTGGCCTCCCTGACTAGTTCCCTTCTAGCCTGGATACTCACTTTTTGAGGATGGCCTGTTCTAGACAGCTTTCTTAATAATGGACTTTACTGTGCTCCGGGGATATTCAATGCCTTGGAAATGTTCTTATATCCTGCCCCTGATCGGTGCTTTTGAAGAACCTTATTCCGGATTTGCTTTGAATGTTCCTTTGTTCCTAATGTAGTTTTTGTTAGGAAATGTACTAACCACTGTGGGACCTACCAGAGACAGGTGTATTTAACCTAAAATCATGTGAAACACCTTAATTGTACACAGGTTGACTTCTAAAGACAATTGGTTGCACCAGAGCTTATTTAGGTGTGTCATAGTAAAGGGGGTGAATACTTATGCAGTCAATTATTTTCTGTTTTGTATTTGTAATTAATGTAGAACGATTTGTATATTTTATTTTTCACTTTGACCTTATGGACTTTTTTTTTTGTGTTAATCAGTGGCAAAAACTAAATCCTAATTAAATCCATTTTGATTCCATGTTGTAACACAATAAAATGTGGAAAAGTCCAAGGGGGTGAATACTTTTGAGAGCCACTGTATATAGATATACAGACTATATTAGAAACTTCTCGCTTTATTTATCGTGCTAGAACATTACAACACAGTTTAACCCTTTAAATACTCTTATGGTCCTACACTTCAGCTTATTTGACTTCAGCTTGTTTGACAATATATGACAATGTGCTTGCTGTGGTGTATTTAATACAAAATAGCAGACCTAACACTTAAACTTGTTTTTTTTTACTGAAAAATAAACAGGAACATGTAATCATAAGTGCTGTCTGTGTTACATGCTGTCAGATCATGACTTGCTATAACACTGAGCATGTGAGCTGCAGCATGCTGTTTCCCATATTACTGCACACAATTAAAGGTGCAGTCACCAATTCAACACATTTTCAGCCAGCCTTGTATTGCAGGGGCCTTGATGCTCAAAGTCAATTGTTCTGGATGATCTTGCCTTGCTGTGAGTAGTGCTGAAATAAAACTCCTTCATTGCACTAATGGGGTACTTTGTCAGACACTACAAGCTGACTATTACTAGTCTAACATATGCTTAAATCATCCAAAATTGCACCAAAATTCACAATTGTAATCCCTTTTTTCAAAATTGTCGCAGTGGGAGGGGGAACACCCCCGTCCCACACTCCCTCATCAGCAATGCGTGCCACAGTGAGATCGATGCCCCCTACTGCCTTGTAAGTGCCACATACCTTAAAACTAATTGAAAACCCTGGTTCTAAGGATTCTGCTGGCCAGGGCTGCAGTTAGTTTGCTCTGTATGACACAAGCTATGTGATTAATTTAATATCCATTATTATGTAATATGTGGTATGTATGTTTACATGCAAAATATTAGAAAGTAAAAAACTAGGAATTTTAAGTATAACTATAGTATATTATCAGAGAGAGGCTGTTACTTGCAAAGAAAATTACTCTACTAACTTAAGTCTAGTACAGATTTTTATAAGCCCTTTTTACAAACATCTCTTCAGACAGGTACAACAAATTTCAATCACTAATATTATTATTATTATTATTATTATTATTATTATTATTATTATTATTATTATTATTATTATTATTATTATTATTATTATTATTATTATTATTATTATTATTATTATTATTATTATTTTTAATAATAATAATAATAATAATAATAATAATAATAATAATAATAATAATAAAAGCATTTTCTTACTGTATACATAATAATATATTTTTGAATGAAGTCAAACATTATCCATATGATACTTGCATGAACAAAACCTGGCCTGCAATATTACAAGAATGACAATGACTTACCTATCATCTGCATGTTCCCTGTGAACAGTGAACATCCAGGAAATGACTATTGGACTGAAGCCAGCCTTTATGAAAAGGATGAAAAGAAGAGGGAAACAAACCTCATGGATAACATATAATAATGTAATTCCAAGATCTCTACAATGAACAGGTTGTACGGCGCAACATATTTGCATATCTTCAACATATTGTTTCTATTGTTTCTATGTGAAATGGAGAAGCACATGCACAGATGAAGACCAAATATTGTATGTTCCTGTAATAAATAAGTGAAACTAGTACAATCTCACACAACTACTTAAAATGTGACACTGAAATTAATCAATCTAGAGTCCTGATCGGGCTTAATTTAAAATTAAATTCTAAGAGTAAAATTTGTAATGTGACCTTTAGTGGTCAGTCAGTTGTTACTCATGCAATAGTGATGCAAGTCTGTGGATCAAACCCCAAACACATCACCACACAGCATTCAAATACTGTGTGGTGATTTCTGAGAACTGCCGAAACCATAGCCAGGATTCAAATAAGTTATGAACTTGTGCTGGATATGACAAAACATAAGCAAGCATTTTAAATATAAAAGATAATGCAAATGAAGTGTGTAATGAGATCGTAGTTCCTCAAATGAATGCAACTTGTAATAGATTAAAAGCTTAAACATTTATCAGAACCAGTTAAGATTCCATGCTTTTATCTGGCAAATGGCTGATAAAGACTTACATCTGATACATTTATCATGGTACTGGGTGAGGTAAGGTACCAGATCGGGTTTTTAAGTCTGTTCAATATAATTACATTTTTAAAATGCATAAAAATGTATTGTCCTGGAAAAATAGACTAAAAAACTATAGATGCTAATCCAACATAGTATGTAGCTGGGTGAAATAATTCACTTCAATATTGGTTATTAGTTTCAGGTGTCTACCTTAAATTGTATTAAAGTTGTATTGAAGACGTCCTTAACACAATAATAAAACAACAGAATTTAAGTTTGTACAGTATTTGTTTGCTATGAGCACTACTGTAATGGAGTTATTTGATATATCTGTATAAAAACAGTGATTGCTTCTTATATAATTTATTGATCACTTAATTAGTTATAGTTATATGTTTTTACCTCAATATAATTTAGTCTCTTGAGTGTCCAAATCAAAAATAACACTTTGTATTTTTATAAACCCTGTGTTTTTTTGTCTCCCACAGTCCTTGTGTTCTTTGCATCTATTTATTTATCTCTAAAATTATATCCTATTTTATATAGTGGATGATAACTGCTCTATGGTCATAAACAGGTTATACAGTAAATGTAACAAACCAACATTTCCCATAATTCTTGACCTAATGAATATGTTCGTCAAAACTAAAGACATAATATGAAAACCGTAAATTAAAGGGGCGATAACCCAAGTTTTGAAAATCAGAACAAATACAACTTTTGACAAACCTAATTTATGAACTTTATTTTATTTTTGTCTCTAGTGAAGTCAGTGGTGTGATATGTGGCATCTAGCATCTGCTGCACCAGAAGTGAAATTATGTGGTGACTAGTTTATTGAGTCAAAGTGAAAACTGGATAAACTACTTTATTGAGTCAAAGTGAAAGCTAGATCCACAAGAGGGGGTTGCTCCTAGAAGCTGATCAGGGGCTAAGGTTAAAAAATAAGGCTTCACTAGATGCCTGTGACTTTCTCCCTTTGCTTAACAACAAATAAACAATCAAAAAACACATTTGGACTGCAGATTTTAAAAGTACAATTTTACCATGTCATACAAACTAAACAAACAAACTAAACATAGCAACATTTAACATCAAACCAAGAAAATCACAGGATATTCAGAATTAATATCCCAGTTTCTAGTATTCTGTAATATTTCATTTTCAGAACATACTAGGTGACTGATTCATATAGTGGTGTAAATAGGGGAAGGATATTACTTTAATATGCACAGCAATAGTGTAACTAGTTTTTATGGATAAGTATACAGGGGCCACAAAAGTAGACAGACCTGGTTCAAGCCCATTTTATTATGCTCTGCCAAAAGTGTTACATTCCAAAGACTATTCATTTAAGTTCAAATTAAACTGGTACCTGTTCTGCAAGCTACAGCACCCTTTTAAATTACAAACACTCTTCAATTTCCAAGCTGACAATACAGCCAGTTTTGAAAGCTATCAGCCAGTTTTGAAGTGCCGGTCAAGCTATCAGACACTTAGCTCCCAATCAGACGCTTAACTTGTATAGATAGTTTCCCTGTTCCAGCAGTGAAATTCTTCACTTTGAGAACTGCACTGGAATAAAACGAGTGAAGACCTACACTTTCATAGATTTTCAAAAAGATTGAAAAATGTAATATTTAATAAGTATGAAAGAAATCTCCCTAATAGCTTATTGTAACAGTCAAAGGACAATTCCGAGTTGTTTAAATTATTGAGATAGGCACCTACAGTATTAAAAAACAAACAAACAAACAAAAAAAAAAAACCCTTCCATTGGACCTCCCTAATTTCACTGCAGATGTGTGTACACATGTCCCTCTCTCATATATCAAAGTGTGATGTCATTTTACTGTAGTTTTTTTTTCCTTTTTTATTTCTTACAGTAAGCCCACTGGTCCATACACACACACACACACACACACACACACACACACACACATATACTGGTACACGCATACACACACGCTTTTGGCCAAATACATTTTAATAGTAAGTAGCAAAAGAGTCTGTTCGCAATAATTGAAACAACATAGAATCGTCCTTTGACTGTGTTACAACAAGCTATTAGTGATATGTATTTTATACTTACTAAATATTACGTTTTTCATTTTTTTTTTTTCAAATGTATGAAAGTGTATTTATTCGCTCGTTGTATTCCAGTGCAATTCTAACTCTCTCAGAGTGAAGAATTTCCTGCTTGAAACAGGGAAACTATCGATACAAGAAGTATCTTACTGCGAGATGAGTGTCTGATAGCTTGACTGGCATTTCAAAACTATCTGATAGCTTTTCAGAACTGTCTGGTAGCTCGACCTCAGCACAATGCAGCACTTACAGTACACCACGCCCCCCTGTCAAGGTACGCCGACAGAAAGGTCTGCATTGTACCACATGATAGTATCTGAAAGTGACTTAAGATCAACTTCCTTAGTGCTGATAGTAGTTGAGGTTGTTGCTGTATGGACGTCTCACCACGTTAAACAGATATAACGATAATAACTTTTCTTTATCGATAGTACGCAACACAGCTGTTGTAGCGGCTACCTAGAGATACTGAATGAAAGCATTCTGATTCTGAAGCGAATCGCCAGCGACCCCGATGAAGTAAATTACACACTTCAAATCTAAATGCTTGGACCAGGAAGACTGTCTGTTATTTTCCTTGTAACACTAAAGGCTACAGGTAAAATATATTTCTCCATTATTCTAAAAAGGAATGCACGTTACAAATGCGATTGTCTACAATTTACTGTATAAATCCACTACTGTCAAGAATTTTAAGACGGTAAACTGCACTGGCGCGCATGGTGGTATTATTAGTTCCTTAAGTGATTTGTCAGTTATTGCCTTTTATTAAATTTGCGTTGGTGGTTTGCATCTTTCCAGTGATTTGAACCCAGTTCAAAAGACACAATATGTTTGCACAATGCTGCCTTTTATGAAGAAATATGCAACTAAACACACATCTGATCATTTGTTTAAGCAGTAAAATGGTATAAAACTGAGTTTATAGTTTACATTGGTATGGACATATTTTCAAAGTCTTTGTTCTAGTCTTTAACTAAAAAAAAATTAAAAAGAAAAAAGTTGGTAAAATTAGAGGGTTACCTGTGGATGGGCCTGTGGTTGGTGAGCAGGGCAGGATAAAGGTCTACACAGGATTATAGGTAGGGTTCTGATTTCTGATTTCTACTCCTTTAAAAATGTAATTGATTCCTGTTAATCTTTTTGTGTATCTCAATCACAACTGAGAAACACGTTAATTGTAAAATTGATTTAATTGAACTAAATGGGCTTTTAAGTCGTAAGTCTTACTTATTTATTTATTTTTTAACAAAACAGTCTCCTGGTTAGGGTCCGAGCTATTATCACCTGTTTTTTTTTTTTTTTTTTTACTGTTGTTAGATTTGTGGCTTTAACTCTTTAACTATAAAGCTTACAGGTACATGCCATACATACATTTTATGAAAAAGTGAAATAGTCTGAAACTAAGCCTGTTCAATACAGATAACAAAAAACACAGAAAAGGAGAGACGCTTTTTAGAAAGAAAAAAAAAAAAAAACATTATTTATTGTTTGTAAAAAAAATATTTTAGCATGGCCAGCTGAAATCTGACAGTGCACAATCACACTTCAACAGGTAGAGGACATGTACATTGTTGGACAAAAAACAAAGGAACAATGGCCATATATACAAAAGGGGCCAAAAGCAACCAAAAAACTGATTAATTGAAAATGTGCAAATAAAAAAAAAAAATTTAAAAAAGAGAGAAAAAAAAAACATTTAAATTATTTGTCCCAGGCACCCTGATCATGTGCCACACGATAGGGCTGTTCATTGTGGCTTGAATGGCCAGCAAGGTGGCGACCTGGGCAACGTAACCCTAAACAGCTATGGTCTCACGCAACTGATCGACTACTCAACATTTAATACCGTACCAGAGAACCGTACTCGAGACCACCTCAGGGGGTAGTCTTGAGTCAGGTTCTAAATTAGATCACATCAGGTAGTGTGGTTATTCAGAAGTGTGGTGCTGTAATACCAAACAACTATGTTTTATAGTTATGAAATGTTTGGTGAAATATTCTGAGCAGGTGCCTGAAGGACTTGCTGTCATGATTTCCATTACACGAGAGTAGATGTTAATACTAAGACGTAGCTTTACAGTAAACTAATGTGATCCATATGTGTCTCCATCCATTTGCATTTCCTTCCATATAATGATGTAGATATCCTTCTGTCTGGTGTTAATGGCTGAAGCGTAATGCTGGCTCCAGGGATCAGCTTATTTGCCTCCCTGGCACATCAGCACACACAAAGGCTGCGATGCTGGCTCCGGGGATCAACCACAGTGCGGCTTCCCCAGCGCATCAGCATGACAACCGTCTGGATTGAGCTAAGTAGGGTACATCTCTGGGGTCTTCAAGTGGGCACCTTCCATCCTCAGTGTTTCGTCGACTAGCCCACAACACCTCAAGAGGGCTCGATGGTGATTCTGGCGTCCCAGCATCACCCCCCTCCGTCCCCCACTCAACTCAGTCCAGCTTACTTACCTGTACATCAGCATTTCTTTCTTTCTGTTGTGCTTGAGATCCCCAGCCAGAATCTTTCTGTCTCAACCACAGCCAGTTGCTGCTCCTCTGTGCTGCTTCAGATAAGTTCTTCACTGTGCGACGCAACTCTTCACCACTGAATCCGACGTCTCTGAGAAGCCGGGTTGTAGAGTGTGCCACAAATCCTCGACAACCCACTTCCACTGGGTAAACCCGAACTCTCCATCCTTGCTGTTCCACTTCAGTGGCTAGTTGAGCATACCGCAGTTTCTTCCTCTCGTACGCCTCATCTACAGCATCCTCCCATGGCACTGTTAACTCTACCAGGTGAACAAGGCCTGCTGATCCAGACCACAAGACAATATCTGGTCGAAGGTTAGTGGTGGCAATCTCAGGTGGAAAAATAAGCCGTTGACCAACATCTGCCAGCATTTTCCAGTCTCTAGCAGCTTCCAGTTGTCCTGGGCGAGGCTTGGTTTTAACACCTTTTCTTGGTGGTTGCTCTCTTGGGCGGAGGAATGTTGTCTTTTGTGTGTAATGTTTTGATGGAATAGGTGGCAACTTATTGGTCAGGTTACGCTTGTCTTCCATTGCTAAGGCCAAACATCGCAGCACCTGGTCATGGCGCCAAGTAAACCGACCTTGGCTAAGACCCACCTTACATCCTGTCAAAATGTGCCTTAATGTTGCAGGTGATGAACACAAAGGACATGAGGGATCCTCTCCTACCCAGAGGTTTAGGTTCTGTGGTGATGGGAGAACATCATATGTTGACCTGATGAGGAAACTGATCCTGCTCTGTTCCATTGACCATAGGTCTTGCCAGCCAATCTTGCATTGTTCCACACTCTTCCATCTCATCCATTCTCCCTGCTTGGCCTGGGAAATGGCCTTTATACACCTCATCCTCTCCTACTGCTTTTGCACTTCGTTGACTACCAGCTTCCTCTTTTGAGCTGGGGCTACCTTGTGCCACATAGGAGGAGCTGAACTGAGACCAAGACCCCCTCTTCCATGCTGAACTTGCCCCATAATATCACTGATTCAAAGGGCAGCCTTTGCATCTTCCACAGCTTTCTTTGCCGCCCACTTTCTTCCAGTTTTCAACACAGGTGCTGCCTCCCTTACGCATTTGTCGCGTGACTCTACTAATGTCATTTCCAGTCTGACCTTGGCGCACTTAAATTCCTCGGTTAGAGCGGAGACTGGTAGCTGCAGTATTCCTTTACCATAAAGTCCCACTCTGCTGAGGAAGTGTGGAACTCCCAACCATTTCCTGATGTATAAACTGATTAAAGCTTCCAGCTTCTCTACTGTTGTCAAAGAAACCTTGTACACAGTCAGTGGCCACAGCAACCTCGTCAGTAGACCACACTGAAAGCACCAGAGTTTTAGTTTGCCTGGTAAAGCGCTGCTGTCTATGCTCTTCAACCCTTCCACTGCTTGTTGTCTAACTTCTCCCACATGAACTGTGTCCTTTAGATCCCCGTCGTACCATCTCCCAAGACTCTTCACTGGCTTCTCAGAGACTGTTGGTATTGCCTCACCATTAATGAAGAATGTTTTATCTACTACTTTGCCTTTAATTATAGAGATGCTCCTTGATTTAGTGAGCTTGAATTGCATTCATGCCCATTCAATGTTATTGGTTAATTTGCTCAATAACCGATTAGTGCTACTGTTGTAGTCATTGTTGTCATGTCATCCATGTATGCTCGAATTGGTGGTAGTCGCATTCCAGAAGCCAAGCGCTCTCCTCCCACTACCCATTTTGATGCCCTAATGATTACTTCCATTGCCATGGTAAAAGCCAGTGGAGAAATGGTGCATCCTGCCATTATTCCAACCTCTAGGCATTGCCATGTAGTGCTGAATTCTGAAGTTGAAAAACTAAATTGCAAATCTCCAAAGTAGGCTTTCACTAAATTTGTTATTGTCATCGGTACACTGAAAAAATCAAATGCTGCCCAAAGAATTTCATGTGGCACTGAACCATATGCATTAGCCAAATCCAGGAATGTCACATGGAGCTCCTTCCTCTCCTTTTTAGCTGATTGAATTTGTCGCCAGATCACATTGATGTGTTCTAAGCATCCTGGGAAACCTGGAATGTCCGCTTTTTGTATTGAAGTGTCAATGAAGCAGTTCTTTAATAGGTAAGTTGACAATCTCTGAGCAATAATGCTGAAGAAAATCTTGCCTTCTACGTTTAATAGGGAAATAGGATGAAACTGACTGATGCTTGTAGAATCTTTTTCTTTAGGTATAAAGACTCCACCTGCTCGGCGCCATGCTCTTGGTACAACCTGTTTTTCCCATGCCACTTTCATCAATTTCCACAGAATTCGTAGAACTCCTGAAGCACTCTTGTACACTCTGTACGGAACTCCATTAGGCCCTGGTGATGATGAAGCCCTTGCTTTTTTTACAGCTTGCTCTACTTCTTTCCACTTAGGTGCACAGTCCTCCATTTGGTATTCTGGTGGATTGATAGGTGGGATGTCTGAAGGAATTGACATAGGCTCCTGCCTTTTTGAATCTGTATGTGTTTCCTCCAAATATCTCTCCAGCTCAACCTTAGATGCTTTTAGTGTGCCATTCTTCTCACTGGTGAATAACTTCTTTACAAATTTGAATGGGTCTTTATAAAAGTTAGCTCTCGCACGCTCTTTCTTTTTGAAGCGTTTCCGTAGGTGCTCAGCTCTGTGCAATGTTGCAAGCTTATCTTTTATGACCCTTTGTAAGAGATTGAGTCCCTCCTTCTGACTTTGTTCTGCTCTTCTCCATTGCTTCCTCAGCTGTCTCCTTTCTCTAACTAAGCGTTCAATCTCCTGCTGCCGTCTAGACTTTCCAGGAATAGTTTGTACTTTTTCCTTCCTTTTTTCAACTCCAAACCTCTCACTTCCATATGCGTAGATGATGTCCCCAAATTTATCCAGCTTCTTTTCAACTGTTCCACTTAACCTTTCCAATGCAAATGTGTCCCATGCAGTTTTTTCACAAGCTCTTGGCCGTTTAACTCCAGGCTTGTGCCCGTTGAGGTTCTTTTCTCTCTTATGCTGGTTTGTCTGACCGGGTTCACAAGGATCATTAGGTTTATCACTAACTGTGTCCATGCAAGTCTTCCTCACGTCTATGACAGGGGTGCTGATATCCTGCAAACTGTGGTGGGTTTCATTCGACTTATTTGACTGACTTCGTAAGAAGCACTGATCAATGCGAGGCCCTTGTCCCTTCTCCCTCAAGCATTTCATTCTCCCTTGATGACTCTTCAAACCACTCTGCACTAAGTATTGATTTTTATGCTTAAAAAACATAATCCGCCATAACATCTCTGTTAAACTAGTGGGGAACAACATGAACTGAGGTGACTGCAAAAATGAAATGTGAGTAAGTAGGATCGGGGATGAACAAGTCACGTAATTTGTCAGCTCTGTTTGAAATAAAATTAAGGGGACCAGAATTAGGCTCAGGCAAGATATGAAGGTAAAAACAAAGATATCAGGCTTAAAGAGCATGGAAAGCAAAAGAGAACCGGCGGGTCTTGAGAGTTGATTTAAAGCGAGCGACGGTGGGAGCATCATGCACCACAGCTGGGAGAGAGTTCCAAAGAGTCGGAGCCATGAAGCTAAATGAGCGTTATCCAAGTGCGGTGCACTTTTACTTGGAGATTGCAAGCAGACCAGAGTTGGTTATATAGCATACATATCATATAATTTTTATTTTATTTAATCAAAGTACAGTTGTATAATATTCTGTTGTAAGAAAAAAAAAATGTATGCACTTAAATAAAACTATATGGGACAGTTTGTGTCCCCAAATGCCACAATGCGACCATTTTTCCACTGATACTGAACGTAAAATCTGTGTGTTTTGGCACTCCTGGAAAGGTCTCAGTAAATTACAAAGATGCATATACATCTCCTTAGACATGCGGACATTTTTTATCCAGTCATATGGAGACAACTCAAGTCATTCCCACCAGCCTTTTGGTTGGAAGATCGGCCAAATGTTTCGATCTACTGTCATGGCACTGCAGATTGTCACCACTATAGCAGTGCAGAAATAGCAAAACACAGTCTCTGCCGCCACACAAACCTAACGAATGTCATGTAATAGTGTCCGAGTTCAGTTGTTAGTTTAAACAGCACTAACTTCAGTAATGAAAGGCATGTGTACAACAAACAACCACAGTGATTGCAGTTTGCTAACACATTTGTCGCACTAATCGCAGTGTGTGTGTGTGTTTGTACGAGGCCTAAGTGTCTCTAATTACTGTGTATTTGCGTGTTAGTTACTTAGTAAATACATGTGTACTTACACATAATTACAATGTTCTGATTAGTTACAATGCACGTGTAAACCTTTTTGCACACTATAAAAAGAACCCTAACCCCAACCATTTTTTGATACAATTGCAAACTTACATACTTTATATAGTGCAAAAAGATTTACACATGAAGTACATTGTAACTATGAACAATAACACTGTAATACCCAGTAATTAGAGACACTTCATGTAAAATGCTACCAGAAAAACATAGATAGGAAAAGTTAATTATTTGATCATATTTTACATTGTGCGTTTCTATTGTGGCATGAGTTACAGGAACTGTATTTAAATAACAAGGCAAAAATATGATTTTCACAGATATGTTTTAATACAACTTAATGTAAACTACTGAACTTCTTTGGACTTAACTAAACCATTTTATTATTTTCTTTTGAGAATGCTGGGAGGCTATAGTAAAAGGTCAATAGTGGTAACATGATCTGTACAAGTATAAAATAAGTGAGAGTTTTTTTGGTGTATTGCAATATATTGAAATTTGATATAAAGGAATACCTATACAAATAATCTGGGTATTTCTACAGAGTTCATTCTACACAATGCATTGACCTCTGAGCAGACTGCAATGAGAACAAGGGTTGTATATTTCTGTTTTATTTAAAGGAAAGTGGAAACTATTACTACTAGTTCAAATTGGAATTCTTGCTACTCATTACATTACATTACATTACAGACAAAGGCAAACAAAAGCAAAACCCCTCCAATGAAAAAGAAAGAAATGTAATTAGTCAAACATGGATTAGTCATTTCTGTTTCAGGTTATGATTTCTCCTCATGTTTCTCTTCTCAGGTGCATGTTCTTATCTATAAAGATGGTGACTCCTGTGCCTTGTCATATATATTTTGATATGTATATTTCAGATTGCTACTTTAAAATCTAATTGAGACAAATAAAACATGTTCTCAGTTAGCAAAAGGCTGTTATACACTGAGCAAAAGGCTGTTATAAATAGAAATACTGTCTCGCCCCCCCAGAAAAGTTTCTTGAAGATAAGCTTTGATGATAATGGTTAGAGATGCTCGATAAGTGTTCTGCCACAATATGTGCAGCTAAATGTGCGCTGAAAACCTCAATCACCATTCTATAAACCATACTGAACGCTATCAAGAAGTAAACATTTCCTGTTTTAAAATGTAGACCCCAAACTAAATACAGGAAGTGTTTTCACTTTATGCATTAAAATGTACAAATGGCTTTGAAACAGGTACATTTACATATGAATTGATTGATTCAATTGATTAAGTAGGGTTTACTATTTCAGTATATTAAAATGAAAGGAAGTTGTTTATGGTTATACCAATTTTAGAATACCAGATATATTATTTGTTTCTTCAAGCATTAGATAAAGCATTTAAAAAGAAGAGCAACACAGTATAATGTTGACATATGACCTTTCAGATTTACATTGTTACTCATATTAAACTGTGAAATGTGACCTTTTTTCAGAAGTGGTTTATGGAACTGCTGTACCCCAACAACCATGTGATGTCCACTTTGAATCCTTTAACCTGAAGAATGTCTTGCAATGGAGTCCAGGGAAAGGAAACAACAATGGAACTCGCTATACAGTTCAGCATATAATGTAGAACTTTTTTTTTCAGAACTCCTAAAATATTGTTTATTATTGTATTCAAGCAGTCCAGGTTTTAGTCAATATTCCAGAGGTGGTGTAGTGGTTAATTAAAGTGAAAGGAAGTCTTGGTAGTTTATGTTTTACTAAGTTACCGCTTTTCATTTCGGTTAGAGAAATGTCAAAACCAGCCACAAACATCAAAGTGTAAGCACAGTTCAGTTCAGGTAAAGCAGCAATTCCTCTTTTCAGTCTCCTGTACATGTATAAATGGAGACCTCTGTTTTTATTTTAATTGACAAGGTGTTAACAGATAGAAGCCAAAACAGTGCAAGTCACAGACAGCTGTCTGTACACATGACCCCTATCAAAGTTGACTAGTCATATAACATAAGAAGCAGACAGCGTAGACTAATCTGTAAAAATATAATTCACAGAATGCATTAAATATTTGTATTAAATAAAGAAAAAAAAAAAAAAATGTAATGGCATCCTTTCTACTTTCTTTTAATGTTCTTTACTTAGTTATGGCGGGGAGAAAGACATTTGGCATGATCAAGAGCAGTGTACAAATATCATCAGAACGTGGTGTGACCTTTCCAAAGAGACCAGTGACTTACTGTTAGAATACTATGCAAGAGTTAAGGCTGTCTCAAATGGCATTTCTTCAAACTGGACAGAATCTACAAGGTTTAATCCAAAATTGCACAGTAAGTGGTATAATAATCCTTATTTTTATATAGCGCTTTTCATAGTGGACCAACATCACAAAGCGCTTTACAAGATATGAGACTAGTATCATAAAAACATAACCATGCACATGATTCTTTGGCACATTTAAGATGTGTATGTAAATAAGTGAGTGCAGTAATCATTTGTTCAACAGATAGCATAAGCGTATACAAAGTGCAAATAGTGATAATATATGATTGATTATGCCAAAGGATTGAGTTTGAGTCAAAATTTGAGGACGTTTTGCATCACCTAGCATTTTAGGATTGAGACATTAAAAAACAAACAAACAAAAAAAAAAACACTATATGAACATAATTTATTTAACAACATGTAATCACAGAAACTACAAAGTTATTTTGTTAAAGCCATAATAGTAGTACAGGATTACAACATTTTTGTCAGTTTTTTGTTAAGTATATTGACAACTACAAGAGGAATGTAATTCAATATGTTAGCGTAACATTATTCAGCAGGTTTTATTAGACTTTATGAAGCAAAATCAGTTAATTGATAGGCTGATGCATAGCTGTACTTTGCTATGTTGCCATGTATACATGAATATATTTATGAACCTTAGGGTTACCACAGTGACATGAAGTACTACCTCATAACTGGTGATGAAATATGTCATATTGTAGAAATCTGAGCATTTAAAACATATTTTGAGTCTTTTTGTTAATGCCTGTTTCATGCTTGAGCACTTTAATGGAATATGTTTACAGAGATATCTGTTGCTTTATTATGTTTTACCAAGGCAGGAAGGGGGACATTCTAACGTGCTATTTTGATTTTTTTTCAGCCAAAATTGGGCCCCCATTCTTGAAAGTCAGAGCTGATGAAAGATCAATTTTTATCCGATTATGGGGTCCAAATAAATGGCAATTTGATAACAAAACCAAAGCAAAGTCAATGGCTAAATATTACAAAAGCCTGCAATACAATGTGTCTCTGTACAATGAAAAAACTAAACAGTTGGTAAGTACAGTATTGGGAGGTATAATATCTGTATATACTGAGAAGATGACATTGAAATATTAAAATATATTAGTAAATGTGTCTGTTTCAAATTTCTGGTAAAGAATGGAATCATTCAATGAGGAAGGCAGTTAAGTCCAAGTACTTAGGATTCTCTCGATAAACTTTCAACCAGGAAGATTAATGATGGTTTCACAGATCTAGATTAGCACTTATCTTGGACTAACTCAGTACTGGTGCAGCATAACCCAGAACAACTAAAAATGCTTGGAAACACCATCAAATAGTAAGAGAAATGTACACATTTGATATTTGAAACTACTTGGTCTTTCATATACTGGGCAAGGCAGCATTACATGATGCAGACCTTTTATAGATTCTGATCCCTGCGATGATATGAAGTATCTATCTATAGCTGCAACCTGACTGTCCTTTTACACCAGGAAGCTACCAGCAGTCTTAATGCAGGATTGGGCTGTACAGTGTTTGAAACCGAGACAAAAATAAGAAAACAATTACCTTGCCATGTCTTGTTTCTAAGATGAGAGGGGGTTTAGAAGTGAATGTAAGTTTTGAAAACTTAAGCTCTGCGACACATGTCTTGCTTTCTGAGATTTGTAACTATGAGCACCTGCTAGGTCTGAATCAGTCTCCAATTCTGTAAGGACAGGCTGTTACCTTTATCTATGGAAACCTAAACAAAAGCAAGGGAAAATGTTTCTGCTGTAAGGTTATTGTTTTTCAAATAATGTACTGTGTGGGTTTAAAAACTGTGACTACTTCTTTTTTAGCTGTACTTCCAACTGAAAAACAAGTCTGAAACATTTGACAAGTTAGACCACAACACACAGTACTGTGTGTCTGCTAGGACAACGGTCTTAGGACAAAACAGTGAACCTTCCACAGAGCTCTGTGTGACCACACCAAAGGGTAAGGCAGAACCAAAAAAGAGGCAATATCTATTTTTGTATTTATTAGGAAATACTGTAATAACACACTAAGAGGCGTTAGTGTAATTTTCATTCAGGCTGCTCAACGCACAAGGAGCCACAAACACCCACAAACAGGTTGTGGTTTTAAAATATTTTTAAATATTAGCTTGACAAAATTTTCTGTATTGCTGGACAGTGCCAGCACTGAGTGTCTGTAACTGTTCCATGGCAATCCTTGTAATCCAGAAAGTCATGCCTGAACTACTTGTTGGGGGCTTTCCTTCTTACACGTAAAATAAGGTTTTCTATTCTGTTCTGTTCTCACAACATTTCTGACTAATGTGTGGTTTTGACATTATGTCAATAAGCATAGGGAAAGGGAGGGGGGACTACTGCAAGTAAAATGAAAGTTTAAACACTCAAATAAGCAGATGTGCAGAGAGTCTGAAAGAACAATAACCACACGAGACATCGTGACGTTGTGGTATATTTTCATTTAACATCACATGTTCCCCAGTTTGTAAGTGCATATTTGAGCTTCAGTACCATATCATGCTTTTTTTTTAAAGGAGTTACTAAAAACTATTCTGCTTCTAGCTCTTTTGGAATGACTAAAATGATTCTGCTTCTAGCTGTTGTGATTACTGTTACACTTATCTAAACTTGCTCGGTAGACTCTGTTGTTCACACAACAAGTCACAAGGAGGAAATTAAACAGTTCTATCAGTAATACAACTGTACTAGCTGGGAAAGAAAAGCTAGTCACAACATAGATGTCACACAGTTTAATACTTTGCTAAAATGTGTTTGTTTTTATTGGCACTAAAGTTAACTTACATTTATAATTTTTACTAACTAACAGTGAGTTGCAAATAAGAAAAGCTGGTTTAGCTGATGTAACAGGTGTTTGGTTCGACAGACTGAAAGGATGTTGCCTGTTGACCTTCAGCAGTGAAACAAAATTTGAATTAGAAAATGGATAAATTACTATGTTTAGACAAACAGTTAATCAACATGTTGAAATATGTGTAATGCATGTGTTAATTTTCTTTCTAGATACCTCTTCAGAATGGTTGGTCTTCATCATGTTTGGATGTATTTTGCCTTCCATGATTGCTTTCTTTCTTATCGTTGTGATTTTATATCTTATGCACCGATATGTGTTTGGCAACAACCAAAAACCACCCAAAAACCTGGTAAGCCAGGTGACTCTACTATAAATTGACCATCATTATAAAATGCCACTAGATAACTATGATATGTTGTAGGCATTATTTAAAACACGATGCATGCAACACTATTTTTTCCCCTATAAGTTAATAATTTTTTTGACAGGCAACAATGACTGGGCTTACATAAGCACCTATTAATAGCAAAAAATAAGCGAGAGGTAACAACTTTGACTGGAATATATCATTAAAACGGTAAAAAGAATGAATGAGTGAGTCGTCACTAAAGATAATAATGAGTAAACTGAATCAGTAATGTATTAAGTAATAAAATGTAACATATTTGCTAACAAATAAAGTGCCCTTTATAGGAATATTTGATCATTCTTTGCGAAATAAAATACATTTAGATAAAATACAATATATTTCCTAAAATAAACTATGTGAATACTTTTTGTATAGTAAGATTATGTCTATAATGAGTTTCTTTTTTTCCAGTTGCTGCAGAACAATTGTGAGTCAAAGGCAAGGGTCGTTTTTGTTCCTTATGACAACTTAAAAGTAAACATTATCACCTTTAGTGCCATTGACAACTCCACTTTCAATCCCGGGGTCGAAACTCAGCAGATCAAGAATGGTTCTGCCTATGTAATCCAATTCACCAGTGAATCTCAACCTGTAAATCACTTGGGCTATGCATCCCAGCTAGAAGAACATTTTCTAGCCAAAGATCCTGAAACTTTGGCAAGCGATGAAGGTCAACAAAACGAGGCCCCCAATTACAGGAGACACACAGGAATGAGGCCACTGAGTGAAGATTTTGGATATGGAATTGTTCTGAAGGCTCTGTCATCCTTCGAACAGCACCAGCTGTCAGAAAACAAAGACTTAATGAGGCCTTCTTCCATTGGGGTTAGTCAAGAAGCAGCATTTAACCCAGGCTTTGAAACCCACCTGATCAGTGAAGAGGAAGCTGTGCAACCACAGCTTCATTTATATACTCAAACACAGATGAGAAAAGGACAAACACAGAACAGTGAGGGTAGCGATTGTCAGCAGTTTGACAAGGAAACAAAGAGTCTATGCTGGGATTTCCCAGAGGAAGCTGAACAAGGAGAAGGAACCGTTCTTGTGGACTGGGACCCTGAGAGTTGTACGCTGCACATGCCCACCTTTCATGAACTGGAAAATGAAGTGCCGGTAGTTGACAGTGAAAAGGCAGAATGTTATGTGGAGGAAAAGACTAACCTTTTGCCCACTGTGTACTTGAGGCAGTCTTCAGGAGAGCCTTCTGACAATGAAGACACCTACCTGACAAGATTAGTTAAAAACTGGGGCCTGCATGTACAAATGGAGGAATAAGTTGTCTGCAGTTCAACACATGTGTTCAACACAGACCTAATGTGTAATTGTAAGAAACATGGCGTTGCCCCAAGGCCTTAAACAATATATGGTATTTACTGTATATAGGAACCTGATATCACCAGACTGTAATCCCTAGAACACAACTGAATTCAATACTTACAATAAGAGAGGCACTTTGAACAGGCAGTCACCTTAGGACTAGTTAATGTAGGTTTTACTGTGATACAGGAAATACATAAAATGTTACCAATGTAACATTGTTCGTACAATAAGAAGCAGCACAGAAGAAAGCATCTCACTTTTATTAGTAATGGGCTACCATTGAGTGGACTGAATATGTTTATGAGCCTGGCATTCGATGCTGCTGTAGTTCGGCAGGTCGAGTGAGCAATGTTGTAGAATTTGAAAAAACTGCAGCATTAATGGTTAATATATCTTGTCTATGCTTCATTTAAGCAAGTACCACAGGTAGGAATTACACAGGAGTACTTTTTACTTGCAGGGTTCTGCTGAATGGAAATTAGTATAAGTATTATTTGTATGCATTTGACAAAATGTTCTACTTAATTTACTATGATGGAAAGAGGCAGATTGTTATACTACAATTAATGCACATAGTACGTAAGCTGTAATTATATGCGATATAATAAGTTATAAGTAATTACACAGTACTTAATGTTTACTTACAGAAAGTCCTGATTTAAAACTTACAGGAATATTACGGGAAATATGAAGATAAAGTTAAGACTGAGGTATTAAACCAACAGTGTAGCTTTCTTTACTGCAATGGTTTTTTTGACATGTACTGTAAATGGTACAAGTGAAGGCTATGTAATCTTATCTTTAGTGCTTGTTTAGTTTCTTCAAGGGTGTTTTGGCTATTTTGTGTGACCTTCCATTTGCTGGTAGGATGTTAATAAAATACATGTTTTATTTGGTATATATGTTACAGTAAAAGTCTGAAATCAGTGCTTGTATAAAATCACTAAAATTAGCCAGTGGATGTGTGAAAAATTGAGAAAACTCAAACATTTTATACATTCACTAGGGATTGTATAGAATCACTGGAAGCTGTTAGTGAATGTGTTAAAATAGACTAAAACATTTCATACATTCACTAGGGATTGTACCGAGTCAATGGTAGCACATGCGTAGATGCCTTTTTTTAGTTACATTTATCTATGAACATTTTAAATGCATTTATAGTTTTAAACTGCACATTAATTTTTTTAACTATATTATAATTTTTGCTTTTTCTTTGCATTTCTATTCTATGGACATTTTACAAAAAAATTTGTTTGAAGATTAAGTTGTTCCCCATGTTTGTTCATTTTGTTTAATAAATAGGAATACTACAAGTCTGCATGTTTCTTGTATTTTGCCTATATTTAGTACTAGCTTATAAGACTCATTTTACAAACAACAATATCATTGGTTTGAACTAAATTATGAGTGATAATGTTGCAATAGCAGCTTCGTTATTCATGCGAATCTACTTTCGTTTTAATGGTTATTCTTGCTGCTCAATTGCTCACTAGCAGCTGCTTGTATGTAAAATATAAATATAAAATATAAATATATATTCAGTAGGTAACTAATAACAAAAATAAACCATGCTCTTGTATTTTGTTTGCTAAGGCCACTGACAACTGAAACACGTTTGTTTTAGCCAGGTTCTGAAAAGATGTGTGAGTTCCTGCTGTGACAGGGTAGTGTCCTGCTGTTTCTTATTCCATGTTGTAAGAGCTTTGATTTATTATTAAAAACAGTTAATCTTCCTCAGGCAAAGTTAATCAAAAATAGTTTATTCAGGAATCAAAATGCAAGCAGGAACAAAGCAAATCAAATGAGATGCATCAGTGATCTCACACACAGGTCTCAGTTGATGGTGTTCTGAGCTGGCATCAGTGTAGATGTTATTTACTTCTGAGCCGAGCTGAGCTTTCACGGCATCAGAGATTTTAATTTTCTGAGCCGCCAACAGTGTAGATTTTATTTTCTGAGCTAAGATGACCCAACTTGACCAAAGACATTACTTTGTACAGCACTGGTATACAGCTAGCTTACTTAATTTCATTGCCCAAATTTGATCTTATTTCCCTAGCATGATGCATGGTGTGAGACAAAGCACATTGGTGTTTCTTCTGCACTTTACCAATGTCAGCAGAAATCCAGATGACAAGAACTTACATTTAAGAACAATGCTATGAGTTTTGCTCAATTCTCGCAGGCAGCAAAACGCTATACATACGCATCACAAGGTAGAACAACAAGACTGGTGATTGCAAATGGCCGATGTTTCAATGATTTCTTTACCATTTAAATAGGAAGCATAAGTACCACTAGTATAAAGGAAAAGGAACAAAAGCTGATGAAACAATAAGGGCTTGTGCAATTTAACTGGAACAATGTGTACTCTGCCCCACACAAGGTGCGTTTTTATCAGAAAAAGCCTTTGTGTTCCAGTGGTATAGTGCATTACTATGCACTCTGTGACTCTTACCTAAAGTTATAGCATGTGTCTTTTAACAAAAGTAAATTGTTTTTAAAACCACTTTCAATTGGTTTGATAATGGTTTGTATATAGGCTCAAAACAGCTTATTAAACTGAAGCAATTTATGCGAAAACAAAAGTGTTATCTGACCCGAGGTCACAGCTGTACTCTGAGTTATGAAAAGCCAGTCACTCCCTACATGGGTGTATTTCAGGCCACATGCTAAGCTAAAGAGCTACAAGGTCAGAGAAATACACAGGCAACAATCCTTACATTGTGTACCTTGATATAAGGGGTTAGAACGGGGTTTTTTGCTTTTAGCTTTCTGCTTGGTCAGGTTTTAGTTAGGCAGTATCTGTTGATTGACATAAAACCATGCGCAAATTACAATTTTTTGTAATTTTGTTGCACTGTGCTTTGGGACTTGTCAGTACTTTGTGAGATTTTTTGTCTCAAGGGGGGATTCCAGTATTGGTTACAGCAGGGAGGTTTAGTGGTCTTTCACATGTACTTTAACTTTGTAAAACATTTCCCATATTTTCACCCAGATTCTCTTACATGTGTACACTTAATTTCTTGTCAGCAAGGCACACACCTATTAAATCTATCTCCAATGTATTGCAGTAAAGTATGTCATGTATACTGTAGGTACCCTTTCCCTTGATGATAATTACTCACAAGTGTGAAAAAGAAAGCACAAGATCTTCAAGGGAGCAATCTAACTGGTCATTCACTGGAAAGGTTATTAAGACACTGATTAAGTACTAATGAGCAATAGCGAAGCAGGAGTTGCTAGGCACACTATTACTATTTACCAAACAGACATTACCTGCAACTCGCTGCAAGTTGAGCAGCAATAGTGATCACCAAACTCGTCCTTTGTCTCACCACACTGCCTGCACCCTACGGGTAGCATCCGGCTGCCAGCTCAACCACATACACCCCCGAGACCCATCCAGTCAGCCTACTGTCTGTTTAGATATTGGTTGCAAAAAGGTTTCACTTCAGCCAGGGTACTGGCCTGTCTTCTTGGAACTTATATGTTTTCATCCACAGCTTCTTTGGACTTCACTATAGTCCCTAATTCAGTCAGTGCTCCTACAGAGTGGGTGAGATGAAGCCCAAGGGTATCCTAAACACGTAAAGTAGAGTATGCTTTAATGTATTTATTCATTTATTTGGAAATACCACTACAGAACACAACCAGATTTTATGAAAAGGTACAGTCAGCAGGCTGCTTCCATCTTCTAATCTTAGATGAATCAGTCACAGCTTGTGGTTCTTATTCAGAATCAAAATAATTTAAAAAAAAGTGAATATTGATTTCTCCCCCAAACCTAAGCAATGGGTGTTATCAAGCTACTGAACTGCAGTGCTGAAGTGCTGAAGTACAGTGATCCAAAATATCCCCAGCAGGTCCTACAAACGCAGATCTCTATGTGGGTCTCCAACCAAGATCGGTAACTTGGTGCAAAGTTTTACTTGCCTAGTCTTCAAAATAAAAGTAATTTCTAGTACCAGTAGCACACTGTTGTTACATTTACCAAATGGATCTGGAATTACACAACACCACCTTATTTGAGGGATTATGCAACCAAGGGAATAAAACCTGGATTGTCCTGCATTTTTGCATGGAATGTTATATGATATATGATACTGTTGCACAATAAAGCCATTGTGTGAAACTGACTTAAGTGACTTAATATCTGATGCCAAAAAAACATTAAATTGTTTTTTTCTAGGTTCCTTCACATTGGTCAACTAACTTAAATAACAGAATGCAAATGTCATGACTGGAATAATTGTACCCAATAATTGTACCCATTCCTTAACTATCTTTCTAAGTAGCATTGAGTTTTGATATTGCGATTCATTCCTTTTTTCCAATAGTCTAGCAGTCTGTAACTAACAAGCATCTCTTTCCACTGTGTGTCTATGGTGATCCAATTGGTAAATGTTTCCACATTCAATGAGAATTAAACCTATGTAGTTGCTTTTGTTTTGTATATTAAAGCTAGTGACTTTTAGCAATGATACTACACCCAACTAAAAATGGAAAAAAGACTTGCATACAGTACAAAAGGGGACATTATTTAGTAAGGGTCAACATACTGATCCATCATTCAATCACAAAGTAAAACTAAAAGAAATTTCGGTCATGCTAATTTTGAAGGGACAGTTTTTTTTTTTTATGTGTTTGTTTTTAAATAATAATAATAATAATAATAATAATAATAATAATAATAATAATAATAATAATAATAATAATAACTGTTAGCTGGCAAACTTACATGTTAAGAAATGTGATTCATATATTGCTGGTTAGTTAATATAAACAATTTAAGATATTATTTTTTTTTTAAATGAAGGTCGTTGTCTTTAAGGGTGGGGGAGGTTAGTTATTTTTAGTTTAGACACGATGAAACTTTTGTCTTCTAGACAAAAAGCTGTTTTGGTTTTTATATTAAAGAATTTTTTCCTTCCTTTCAGCATATGTTTTGCAAACCTTTCATTGCAGCCAAACCAAAATCTTTCCAAAAGAAACAAGTTTATTTACGCACCATTAACAAAGAGCCACTTTAGCATAGATTACAGTCAAGTCAAGTGAAAGTTTAGCTCTCAAGAGGGTAATGCAAAACATTGGGCAGCCTATATAAAAAAAGATAGTGTTTCTTTTGTTTCCATAAATTGGTTTCTTCACTCATAAGACACTCTGCTCGGGTGGTATCATAAGGTTTCCTGTTGAGTCACATTGTTCATTGTTGTTTCATGCAGTATGTGAGTTCATTAAGATTCAGGATGTCAGGTATGCATTCTCAATGTCAGGTATAAGAGCTCAGCCTGCAGTTTCCTGTTACCTTAGCTACAAATAATGGTTGCTCCAGCAGTTTCACCTAACCTGTCTGTGTCAGGTATCTTTCAAATTGTTTATTGAGTTTTAGTTCACAAGGGTGTCATCTCCTGTTCACTGGACACACTTCTAAAATCGCAAAAAGGTATTTTAAGAAAAAGCCTAAAAGCAAAAGACAATTATTGTTATCAAAGGACTGTTATCAAAGGGCTCTTCTCAAACTATTCTCTCTCTTTCTCTCTCTCTCTCTCATGGTCAAAAGTTTTGCCATCACCTTATAGAATTCACTAATTTTGCTTCATAAAGACGAGTGAAACCTGCTGAATAAAGTTACGTTAACATATTGAATTACATACATATTAGTAGTTTTCCATATACTTAAAATTATAAAATTAAAAAATGTGACATTTTAAAATCTAACATGAAATTCCATACTACTATTATGGCTTCTGGTACAGTGTTGCAATATCATTGATTACATGATGTTAAATAAAATATTTAAATTATGTTCATATAGTTGTTCCTAAAATTCCTAAAATTCTAGGTGATGCAAAGCTTTTGGCCATTGCTGTATATATAGCATATCAACTGTACCTTTGTATTTCTTTTGTGCTTGGTAACTAATTTCTACAGTAATGTGGACTAACTAGAAAATGAAAGTACCTCTCTGTGGCATGTAAGTTTTAATGTTCTTCAGGTGTGACATACAGATGGATGGATATATATATATATATAGACAGACAGCCCAATATGTGCTCAGAATCTTATATTCTCAAATGAATGCTCCACTGATTTCTGGGATAATAACTTTCCTTGAAACTTTCTGTTATAAGAGATATGGTACTTAAACATTTGAAATTTTCAATTGAAAGCTCAAAACCTGTCCTACACACACACACATTTCAATCTAAGCAATTTTGATTTTTAGACACCAGCTCCGGTTTATACATTTGTAATAGGCCCTAGCCACCAGGACATATTAAATACAATGAAGGTTTGCTAAATGTGACTTATCAAGAAATGAGGCTTATAATAGTGTCTTGTAGGGCATTTCATAGTATAATTCACTGTATATGGCATACTGCACATGCAGTCAGCAAAGCTGCGTTTTTTCATCACTTTTACATTTTTTAGTGGTACAAAGACTTTTGGTACAAATAAATTCATATTTGGGTATTTGATGTGCTAATCTTTGCTAACCTATTCGCCAAATGCATAGACTTCATTAAATGTTAGCTTGCATAGTTCAGGGAGCGTGCAGCAGGGGTCTTCCAATTTCCTGTCAGTTAGTACCTATTCTCTATTTAAGCCTAGATCACTTGCACCTTCACTGCCTAGCATTTAGTTTTTGTAGCAAACCCTCTCTATCTCCTTTCGTGTCCCGGTCTTCCGGGACCATCTTCCTCCCGAGGGGTGGGTCCCCAAGTCATAACCCTCGTATGTGTTTTCGGATGCTGGATCCTCTGCCCCTGGGATGTGTTGGCATCGCCACCTTCAGTCAGTGACCATCTTCTATCCTAGCTTCCATGTCCAGCTTCTCTGGTCTGCTACTAGAGTAGGTCCGGTCCTTTCTAGCCGGCACCCTGTCCTACTAACCGCTCCTTTCTGCTTCTTCTGCCCTATCCTTACACCCCCAGCTCATGACCCGTGAATATACACATGTGTTTTGAAACAGCAAGTCATTTTTTTAAGTGTGTGTGACTGTTCCATCTTACTCATGAAACAAGCTATGCTCTGGGATCTAATGTATCTATGTGCAAAACATGAATTTGCATATGCAGTAGAGACCCTAATGGCTAGAATCCCTTCCCAGAAAGGAACCAGCAAACACAGGTTTAAAAGCATTTCACTGGAGAATATACAATCAGATTTCTATCTGAAAACAAGTGGTCTGTATCATTAATATAGTCAGATTAAAACAATGTGGCAGTGAAGCATTGTTCACTGGACACTACCTGTAATTTAACCTTATTGAGAGAATAGTGTACCAACTATAAACTATTTTGTATAAATCATTAATATGGGCAGAAGTTAAAACTATTTTACTGCCAAACCAAAATTTGATTAAACATTTCCCTTATTCAGAGCTGTCTGAAGCGTATTTTAATCTCGGTAACCTGCAGTTCCCTTTCAATTCAAAGATGACCGCTGATGATACTTTTGGAATATACCTGCTTGTCAGGTATTTGCTGAGCATTTTATATCAAAGCTGCCGACAGCCCCTCCGCGATAATAAATAGTCACTGCGCGGAGGTGTCAGTCTCTTTTGCCTTTCACAGACAGGTAGGTAAGGTATAACTCTAACCTTTTTTCAGTTGTAATTGACTCTTTCAGTTGTAATTGACTTGGTGTGCCTAGCGCCCATACAGGTTGTTGATTATTACTGTTTCTTACTGTTTACAGTAAAAAACTAAAACTAAAAAAAAAAAACACCAGCTTGCTGTCGAGTGTCTCCTTACTACTGCCTTGAAGTTTAAAAATAAAAATAAAATAAATACAACAACCGAGCTCTTCCTCCATTAGGCCTTGGCTTTATTGTTCAGCAGACCGTGCGCATTACCACTCACCCGTAAAGCGGTGGTAAAAAAAAAAAAAAACCCATCTTGGGTGCTCCACTCCACTGCAAGCTTTGCGGTGCACTGGTCATGTGACCGCACTACAACTGTCTGAAGGCTCTATACCATTGCAAACTACGTGCTGACCCTGGTTGTGTGCTTCGCCGTCCCAGTGTCTAGGCTTAGATGCTCATTGTACTCTCGGGTCCTCGATGCCTCACAGCCTCAGTGCCTCGGCGCATCGGTACACAAAAACCTCAACACCTGAGGGTGCCTTGGCGCACTCAGTGTTCAATCGCTTCACGACATTGGTGACTTTGTGCCTTTGGTGCTCCATAGCCTTGGTGCCTTGGTGCTTCAGCATCCTCGGTGCCTTGACAGCTACACTCCTCAGCGCTTCGACGTCTCAAGGCTTTTGATCCTGTGCAGTGGTGCCTACTGTGCCATGTTGCCTCAGAGCCTTGGTACCCTGACACTTTGACGACCTCTATGCCTCGAGGGCTCCATGCCTCTGTGCTTTGACGCCCTCAAGACTTTAGCTCTGCGCATTGTGCCCTCGGTGCCCCTGTGCTCCATAGCCTTGGTACCTCGAGACCTTAACGCCTCGCCGCTTCGATGCCTTCGAGGCTAGTGAGATCTACACATTGGCGTCCTCGATACCCTTGGTGTTTCAAGGCCTTTATGCCTCAGCAGTTCGATTCAAGGTTTTTAAGCCTTGCGCTTCTATAACCTCGAGACCCTTGGGTCCCTGGTACTCCATAGCCTTGGTACCTCAGTGCTTCGATACCCTTGGTGCCTTGAGGACTTGACGCTTCGATGCCTGCAGCGCTTCACCCAGCACACTCAATCCCCTCTAGGTTTCTCGATGCCTCGGTGCATCGGCTCCGTCAACACTCCAGAGCTAAACACCTCAACTGAAAATGTGGAATTTCCGCCCGTGCACATCTTGCAGGCGGAAAATGCCTCCACAGGACAAACACACCCTATACGTGAAGTACCTGGGCAATGAGCACAACTCTTCTGCCTTGGCCCTATTTGTGCCAAGTCCAAAGAAAAAGACACTGCAAAGCAGAATGGCGCATTTCTCAGGTGAGAACCTTACAGCCAGACTATTAGAGCCGTCGTCGGTCTCAGGATCCCAGGCCTCCCATCCCCATCCTCTGAGCCCTACGCAAAGTATTTCTTGTGCGCAGGCTCCACAGTGCCCCGTCAATCACTCTAGATCTCCCACGAGGGGCAGAGAGCAAGAAATGCGGACCAGGCGAGGGATATTGACGACTTAAAGGGCCAAATGGCCCAGATAATCGAGCAATTAAACAGGCAGCAGGTCACCCCCACACCTGCCCCAGCTCCGCCAGCGCCTGCCCCAAAGCATACCCCGGCTTTGCCGGTGGCTGATGCAGAGGTTCATCAGCAGAACGTGGTGATGAGCGAAGAGGAACAGAATGAACTCTCCCTAGCAGCTTCCTGGGATGAGGAGTCTTTCTTACAGGCGGAGACTCAGGACCCAGACCTTACTCAGATAATGGTCCCCAGCTCCGAGCTCGCCTCGGAGCCTGAGATTCCAGCCACCAACTTCCTCCAGGTACCCTGGAAGGTAAATACAGAGTAGCGCAGGTCTGTTTTCAGACCAACACAGACTTGAACCCCCTAGCCTTTTCCGGCATTCCCGGACTTCCCGAAGAAGGTCAAATCCTCTTGGCAATACCCTGCCTCAGCACCCAACGTGCCCAAGAGCACAGCCACACTTGCCTCCATGGAGGGAGCAGAGGAGTAAGGCTCGCACAGTTCCCTCCGGTGGACTCCACCACAGCAGCCTTAGTGTGAGCTCCCCAAGTGGGAGGCCTGTCCAAGGATCCTTTATGCCCTAATGGCCAATGCAAGATTATGGAAGCCCACCTTAAGAAGGCTTACGCAGTTGAATCGCAGGTAATGTGTCTGGCGAACACAGGAAGTCTCTTAATGAACTACCTTAATGGAATGCTACGCTCCGTAACCCTCCCCGAGCCGCTAGCTGCACGTGGCCTCAGGGCACTCTGTTACAAATCTCGGGTTTCCAAGAGCAAGCCCTGGGTAGGAGCCTGGCAGGCTTGGTAGTGGCACGCAAACAGCTCTAGCTGTCTCAGTTGAGGGTCCCGGATGCTGACAAGTCAGCATTATTTATTTCCCCTGGCCATACCTTTGGACCAGCGGTAGAGGAGATCTTGCAATGCTCTCACAGAGAGCGAATGGCATCCCAGCATTTGGGTGATATGCTCCCCTCCCATGCCTCAGCATAAGGAAGGGGGAGGCAATGGCATCCAGCTGTTACCACGGTAACCCAGACTGTCCCGGGCCCTACTGCACTCTGTGGCAAGGAGCCAGCAACAAGGACAGGGAAACGCCAGACGTAGGGCCTTAGAGCACCAGAGCTCAGGGTGACAGTTCCAACGGAACCATCCAAGGCAGCCTCCAAGGCAACCTATGGCCCAGTCTCAGCAGCCCCAGCTGGGGTCCTGAAGGCTTGCAGCCTCAGACCCACCCGTTCGCACAACAACATCTACACTATTGGCACATGGTGTTAATGGTGGCAAAAGTTACCAGTTGGAATAACCACTCTTTTTCTTTAACTAATGATTCCATAAACACAAAAGGGATACAACTACTATATCTACTATATATCCATGTTAAAACTAATATAGTTTATGACTGTACTAAGGAGGGTTTAAAGAACCTTTTTACACAACATGAAACTTTAATGACCCTTTCAGCCAAAATATAAAATATACATCTTTTTTTTCTTTTTAATCGTAGGAACAACTTTGTTGCTCTAGTCAGTAGTTGTAATTTAAGTATCTGCTTAACACAAGGAAAGGGAAGCCAGTGGTAATATTGCTTGCGCTAATGAGAGGTAAACAAATGTTTTTTTTTTTTTTAAACCGTGGTTACTGTATCTGTCATCCCATAATCGTCACAATCTATGGCAATGGACTCAGAGAAACAAAACATTAGTGTTTTATTGGATTATAGAAATTAACACAGACATGTGGACATTAGTACTTCAAACAAAGTTAAAAATAATACCACATCTTCATATTACCATAGAGATAAATAAAGGTTAACATTTTGTGACGATAAATGTGCCATATCATACTTATTACAGGTGTCGTTGTCCATCAAATCAACAATATGAAGGTCACTCTTGAAATTGGGACTTAAAGGATGTGCTGTAGTAAGAATACCTCTGTTAAGAAAGGGGAACAAGACTGAAAGGCTAAAACATGCACAAGAACACAGAAATTGGTCTATAGAACAATGGTCAAAGGTGCATTGGACTGTTGATGGATGGACACCAACATCTGTGCCTTCTGCCAGTTCTGTTGTCAATTCAATGCTTGTCTTCTTTCTATTCCTTAAGGATATTATCTTCAAGCATTGTTCATCCTTGCTTGCTCATTATAGCTTCAGGTCGAAGTTTGACCTCGGTCAAATGTCAGCTCTGGTTTCGACGCTAAAGATGTGATTAATTTTGTTTAGGAATAAAAAAAAAAAAACTTTGACTCATTTTAAATTATGTATTAACATTTAATTTTTCTATTGTCAGTGTGCTGTGTAAACAGCTTGTAGATTTGCAGAATGTCAGATTAAAGTAAAAGCGGCCATTGGTGTGCTACAGCAACTTACCCACGTGCTTTTCAGAACGCAAACTTAAAAATAAAATAAAAAAATCTGTTGGGTAACACTTGTATCAATGTTGATAACAAAACTGTTGCATTGAAATCAGGAAACTAAAAGAATGACAATATCAGTGTGCAATTGTGGCCTGCTGCATAGGGAGCATGGCTTTAATTCACCCTACCTCACAGTGAAGTCAAAGGAACAAGAGACAATAACAGTCCTGTGAAATGGAGAACTGCAAGCAAGAGAAACAAGTATTTATAGACAAAAGGCTGTTGCTTATATATTATATATAATATATATATATATATATATATCAATATATAATATATCTATATATATATATATATATTAGATATTATCTATATTTATAAACCTTACCAAAGATAATTCAATAATTAAAGAGACTTTTTTGAATTCCATTAAAAGCTTAAATATGTTTTTGTTTTTATCAAATATTTGAATGCTCCCCCCCCCCATAAAAATCTAAAAAAACATATTTTTACAAAATACAGAGCACAAAGCAATGACTTAATTAACTATTCTGATCTGTGATCAACTAAAAGCAATGATGAAAGGGAATCTAAATCAGGAACATTTAATACAGCAATATTTAGCTGATAATGATGAAGAGGTCAATATATTGAAGTTTCTTTAAGAGGCCAGTTACCCTTTTTATGCATTACTTAAATGAAGTCGCACACATAGTCTGTTGGAAATATTTCTTATTAATTGTCCATTACTATCATTACAAATGTGTGTAAATTAATACATGTACCATAATGTGACTTGTTTACGTCTGTTTAGTTCAGTTCTCTTCCACACAAACAATGGATTTGAGATCAATCAGCCAAACTAGGCTGGATGCATTTTATCAACTTATTCCCAGCAGTAGTACAGAAGAGAAGAAGAGAGCTTCTCTGCGTTTCAATCCACGTAAGTAAAAAACCCTTCTGCAATAGTGCTCTGTTGAATAGCAATTGTAGGAATCTAAACATATAGCACTAGCGTCTTCTGCATCTTACAAAACAATCCTATGTTGCAAGACATCACTGTGACACATATGTAAGAAAACAAGGCCTACTGTTTTCTTATTATCTATTGAGACCATGAGAGTAGAATTGCCAGACACGACAAATTACAATAATCGGGTTTTAACATAGAACATAGAGGTAAAGTCTTACAGAGAAATTCACTACTACTGGAGTATATGAACTAGCCCTAACACAGATTGTGACAGGATGACATCACTGGCCAGGTTGTTTCTAAGGAAGGAGAATCAGACACATGAAAGCTGCAGGTTTAAATGTGCACTTTAATAATAAAATAATTACAAAACAACAAATAGACACAATGGCCAAAACAAACAGTTGAAACAAAACTATATATATATACATATATTTAACTCTGTGGTTCTTGATTGAGCTGCCACTTTCAAAAACGGCTACATAAACTCTCGTACACCCCAACGATAATGATCTATATACATATATCTACACATACCTTCACCCACAAACACTGGCATAAATGATCTCCTCTCATTCTAAATTACCACCCGTAAACACCTATTTTATACAGCCATGACTGAGCCTAATTAATCATTTAATCACTTATTCAATTGTTGGCTCCAGTCACATACCCACGTGTTAATACATTTAAACATAGGAGCACGCTTACAGATTAACAGACAATGTTACTAAACTGCTGGAATCTGGACAGCTGGCATGTCAGCGATCTCTTCCTTTTCCAAACTGTGTCTGTGCTCCAGTGTAACAATACTCAGCAAGAGTTAGTAAATTAAATGATTATTAAAAGTCAAAAATGTATTTCAATAGCCTTCCACCATATTCCGGCCCTGGGGATTCAAAAACAAAAAACAAAACACTGCTTCACTTGTTGAACACGTTAGCTTGTCGGCACAACGGTATTTATAGAAGGATATAACTGAGGAAAAAAATATTATTTTAAGTAAAATTCTTAAGTAAATGATTTAATTAAACGCACGTTTAAATCTAAATACTCTCAAACACTGACATCTCATCTCATCTGTGATGTCTGGAGTGGGGACGACCCTTCCTTTTTTTTTCTTTTCCACTGAGCGGAGGGTCTTAACACTTACTAACCTCCTTTGTTGTGTTAAATGTTTTCTTTCTTTTTTTTATATGCAATGGCGGTTCTTTGTTTGTCTGCACTTGTAGGAATCTTTATCGGGGAGACAGGGGTCCATCCTTTTGGGGGGGTTAGTGAGTTTCACTTCCACAACCTTTGTGCAAGCTACACTTCCTTTACATAACGAGGGATTCTGAGTCTCAGTGAGTCAGTGAGTTCTCAGTGAGTCAGAGAGGACCCCCGGCCAAACGCAACCTTTAGCATCTCCTGCTCTATCACTCCCCTCGCAAGCCAAGGAGAAGGAGCTCTCCATTTGTAACTCGAGGCAATCTTCTCATTCAGGCTCACTGGGGGTGCATCTCTGCCCAAGCTTAGGAAGTCTATAATTTACTTCAGTGAGGTCAGCTCTCAATGAGCCAGTCCACTTTCTTTCTTCCTTTCAGGTTCTCAAGCCTCTATTTATGTGCAGGGATCTCCCCTTTATCTTTAAATCTATATTAACTATACGTCCCTAAGTGTGCCGAGCAACCAACCCTTGATATTAACTGCATCACGACACAGCCCTCTAGTAATCTTCAGCAGTAACCTCACCGTGACCTGGACTTCGTCCTGCTGAGGGCTTGGTCCCAATGGTGGGCGGCTCTCCGAGAAATCAGGCAACAGCTCTACAGGTAGCCTGGCTCACGCCCCGTGAAATACATACAGTAATATAGATTGTTACATAATAAAGTTTCTGTATAAAGACAGTTACCAGATGCTGAAGCAAAACAACCTGAAGATCAAATTGTGCTATAAATTACACCTTTGTGACCCTGGAAAGTATTTATTGGCATGCTGGATGCTGGATCCCACTGAAAAAAACAAGACATAAAGGTTGCAATACCTACAGATACAAACTAATTGCAGATTTTAAGTTTTGGATGAACTGCTGCGCCATAAAATCCACTCAGAAGAAACAAATATTTGCAAGATCCCTCACATATAAAATACATTGCCAATGTGCACTAACTCATGTGGTTGAGGGAATAATACCAGGCCTTTTTGATGTTTACAATCTTTTCGAGGTGTTAGAAATTCTGATGGCTTCTTTTTAGTACTTCCTGATTCCAAAGAAATCACATGATTTGGTTACATTTCAACTCTTCGGGCCAGGGCCTTCAATTAATTGTATAAAGGAACTAGTTGAAATGTCACCACATCATGTGATTTCTTTGGCATCAGGAAGTACTATGTGCACAATGAGGCAGCAACTATGATTCTACCGGCACAGATACAGAGTAAATATTGATCTGAACCTCTGAAAGGGTAAAGGAAATGTGAAAACAAAATCAATAAAATAATATTGGTAGCTTCTAACCTTTTATTTATTTATTATTGTTTTTTTGTTTTTTTTCATCAGCATTCTTGTTTTCAACAGTGGCTGCACATTTAAGAATGAGAAAGTCAACTTACCACTTTAGCAGTGCTATCTCAGGAACCAGACACTATCAGCTGCTCTGCAAAAAAAAAAAAAAGTATTGTGTAGATGGAAAATACACACACATATAACTTTCCCACTCACCTTTTAAAGTTAACTAGATTTATAATCATGATCAACGGGATAAGAAATGGTGCAGCAAAAATATTATTGCCTGTAAAAAACAGACAATAGTAATTGTGTAAGTACATAGTGCCATCTAGTGGATTTTGAGAAAAAATTCTTTAAAACAGAAAAAGAAATAGTCAAACCTTATTAAAACACTACCTACTTAAATTAACTACGGGGCATTTTTTCAAAGCGTTTCCTCCATTTTTAAATTCTATTTGTTTTAAAGATAAAAAATCATGTTGATGTTAAAAAATGAAAACGAAAACACATTGAGAATGCTGAAGAAAACACACACACACACACACACACACACACATATATATATATATATATATATATATATATATATATATATATATATATATATATATATGCAATACTCAAGTTATGATATTTTTTATTTGATGCAATATAACTTGAAGCACTGGAAATACAGTGTATACTGTAAGTTTTTTTTGTTTATTTATTAAAGTTTTATATCCTCTGCGGATCAGAATTGAATGGCTGACCCCTGGCAGTAAAGGCCGACACACTGCAGTTTCGTTAAAGGGGAATGCCCCCTGATGGGTTTGCAGTCAGTGTCTTTATGCACACATCAATGTGCCTATCTGGCCATCAGGGGTTGTCATCATAATACACTAATCCACAACTGGTTTTAAGATTCAGGTTTACCTCCTTACAAGACAGATGGCAATTTCAGTCTGCTCCAGCACCAGCAGTGTCCCACAGCCTACATCAAAATACAAATAGTACAAGAATGAACCTTGTGCTGGAGTGTTTAACTGAGACATGTTTTTTTTAGATATGAATACTTCAAGCCAGGTAGAGGATACTATATGTCTTCACACTCAATGTTTTCTCCCTCTGTTTATAATAAAATTAGTATAACTAGTAGTTCCAGTTAAGCACTTAATTTTGTGTACACATTACTAGGGTAGAGATAAGAACTGATGTTGTCAATGAAGACTTATTCGTCATCTCGATGGCTAATACAATCATTTAAAGAATCATGCATTATCTGCACCCTGTGAATTTTGTAGTACAAACAACAGCAAATAAATTTACCTCTAACATTGAAAACGGGGATAGTTGATTTATAGGTTTCAAAAAAGGTTCCACACCTATTCAAGCCACTCTGGATGTTAAATAGGAATATATTTCTACATCATACAGCCCTGGACGCGATCGGTGGAGTGTTATTTTCAGGTACGCTGGTAAAGTGGTATGCTTTTGCAAGCCTAAACAACTTCTGCACAGAAGTTCTCATTCAAATCTGATATGTTATGCTGTTTTGGTCTTTTCATATTTTTTTATTGAATTTATCATATTTTTCCACCATTAAGAAAATAGTATGTGAACATTTCTCATATGCAATACACTGGGTCTTGTACATTTTTTACTTTTGCAATTTTGCGATGGACTTCTCATTTTATCTTCTTCGTCGTGAATAGTTTTTTCTTTTTAGAGAAATTGATTGTCTGTTTCCAGTTTAAGTTTGCAAAAAAATAATTCAACAATAAGAAAATGCATCTGTGACAGAAATACAATGAGTTCTGGTTGTAAATCTCCCTCTAGACCTCTGAGGGTGCTAAATAGCGAAAGGAAAAGTATTTGGACGGGCTGGCCTGACAGTTCGTTTCCGAGGTAGGGAAGTCGGTCAGCCTGGATGGAAGCAAAACTCTGTTGCAGGAATGTACTGACGTAGAAGGTAAACGAGGGAGCAGCTGCAAGCTATAGACGCAGCTGGAATCTTTTACTAAGGGTAGCATAAAAGGGGCCAGAGAAACGCTAATCTTTTCCTTTGATTGGGTTTTATACGTAAACCTAGAAGGACTGAGAGCTGCAGTAGAAACTGCCGAGGAATATTCGCGAGTGTTTGTTTGTTCTGAGTGTTAGTAATTGTCTTGTTTATTGTATCACTAGACGGCTAAACACGTTCCAGAGCTGTCGCTTTTGGGCCAGCACAAGCCAGAACTGCACTTCACGAACTGTCACCAAATAACCTGTTATCACCCACCACGGGCACTACTACGTGCACCCGGGACTGGTGACTGTGTTTTAGTATTATGTGGTGGATAAAGTTTATTGTTTGGGACCGTAAACCCGTTTGTTTTGCTCCGCGCATTACAAATTGTTGTGTATTGCTAGAGCATTTTTCTTTTGTTGGTCATCAGACCCGGATTATAATTAAAACCCGTTTGATTCCGGATTAAAATTGTTTGTGATTTCTTCTGCACTGCATCACCTCTACATCTCTAAACATGGCCAAAAATACACTGAACAAAAATATAAATGCAACATGCAACAATTTCAAAGATTTTATTGAGATACAGTTCATATAAGGAAATCAGTCAATTGAAATAAATTCATTAGGCCCTAATCTATGGATTTCACATGACTGGGAATACATATATGCATCTATTGGTCACAGATACCTTAAAAAAATAAAAGGTAGGGGCATGGATCAGAAAACCAGTCAGTATCTGGTGTGACCACCATTTGTCTCATGCAGCGCTACACATCTCCTTCGCATAGAGTTGATCAGGCTGTTGATTATGGCCTGTGGAATGTTGTCTCACTCCTCTTCAATGGCTATGCAAAGTTGCTGGATATTGGCGGGAACTGGAACACGCTGTCGTACACGTCGATCTAGAGAATCCCAAACATGCTCAATGGGTGACATGTCTGGTGAGTATGCAGGCGATGGAAAAACTGGGACATTTTCAGCTTCCAGGAATTGTGTACAGATCCTTGCAGCATGGCGCCGTGCATTATCATGCTGAAACATGAGGTGATGGCGGCGGATGAATGGCACGACAATGGGCCTCAGGATCTCGTCACAGTATCTCTGTGCATTCAAATTGCCATCGATAAAATGCAACTGTGTTCGTTGTCCGTAGCTTTTGCCTACTATACCATAACCCCACCGCCACCATGGGGCACTCTGTTCACAACATTGACATCAGCAAACCGCTCGCCCACCCGACGCCATACACGCTGTCTGCCATCTGCCCGGTACAGTTGAAACCAGGATTCATCCGTGAAGAGCACACTTCTCCAGCATGCCAGTGGCCATCTAAGGTGAGCATTTGCCCACTGAAGTCGGTTACGATGCCGAACTGCAGTCGGGTCAAGACCCTGGTGAGCACGACGAGCACTCAGATGAGCTTCCCTGAGATGGTTTCTGACAGTTTGTGCAGAAATTCTTCGGTTGTGCAAACCCACAGTTTCATCAGCTGTCTGGGTGGCTGGTCTCAGACGATCCTGCAGGTGAAGAAGCCGGATGTGGAGGTCCTGGGCTGGAGTGATTACACGTGGTCTGCGGTTGTGAGGCCGGTTGGACGTACTGCGAAATTCTCTAAAACGACGTTGGAGGCAGCTTATGGTAGAGAAATGAACATTCAATTCTCTGGCAACAGCTCTGGTGGACATTCCTGCAGTCAGCATGCCAATTGCGCGCTCCCTCAAAACTTGTGACATCTGTAGCATTGTGTTGTGTGACAAAACTGCACATTTTAGAGTGGTCTTTTATTGTCCCCAGCACAAGGTGCATCTGTGTAATGATCATGCTGTTTAATCAGCTTCTTGATATGCCACACCTGTCAGGTAGATGGATTATCTTGGCAAATGAGAAATGCTCACTAACAGGGATGTAAACAAATTTGTGCACAAAATGAGAGAAATATGCTTTTAGTACATATGGAAACTTTTTGGGATCTTTTATTTCAGCTCATGAAACATGGGACAATTTACACGTGAAATGGCAATGCACATGCACGTTTGGGAGAATTACTCTTTATTTTATATAGTGCCTTTCATAGTGCACCACCATCACAAAGCGCTTTATAAGATGCAGTAACAGCAAGACAATCCATAACACTTTAAATACAGAGAAATGCATAATACATGATATACAGTAAAAAAAAAAAAAAAATGCATAATACATTAAATTCAGTGGAAAGTGCATAATATATGGTAGTAACATACATAATATGTGAAATGTAATAGCAGACATCAGGCTTAAAGAGCATGGAAAGCAAAAGAGAACAGGTGGGTCTTGAGAGTTGATTTAAAGTAAGCGACAGTGGGAGCATCACGCACCAAAGCTGGGAGAGATTTCCAAAGAGTCAGAGTCATGAAGCTAAACGAGCGTTCTCCAAGTGTGGTGCACTTTTGCTTGGGGATAACAAGCAGTCTGGAGTCGGAGGACCTCAGCTTGTGAGCAGGGATATAGAGGGTCAGCAGGTTCAGGAGATACTCAGGACCTGTGTGATGAAGTGCATTGTAGGTGAACAGGAGAGTTTGGAAAATAATCCTGAACTTTACAGGTAGCCAGTGCAGCTGGGCAAGGGAGGGCGGGGGGGGGGGGGGGGGGGGGGGGGGGGGGGGGGGGTTGATGTCAAGAAGTACACAAAAGCTTTGTACTGTGGGGGAAGGCCGTAGCAGACAGCTTCACAACTTCACAATCCAACACAATTTAGAAGAAAGGAGGGAATCTCTGACAGCCCAAGCCTCCTCGGATTGCTGCTGTCCAATTGAAATTGGCGGCTGAAGGAACCTTAACAGTTGCGGTCCCCTTATAATAAGTGGGATTGGGCTTGTTTTTTGAGAGGGTTGGAATTTGCATAAACACCCATACTCTAACATGGGTTGCGCTTGTTTTGGGCTTGTTGTGAAAGGCAGTGCAGTATAGATAGGCAGTATAAATATATATATGAAAATGCATGTCTCTTAACATTTTTTGCTAATTACCAATACATTCCACAGGATGTCGCAATTGTTTCATAACATTTGCATTTTTTTGTTTTGTTTTTGACTCTCTGGACATGAGACTTGCAACAACATTCTAATAAAACTCCAAAACACATTGTTAAGATGTTACTGACAGAGTTATTACAGATAGTGTGGACGCCATGCATCTAACTGTACCCTTAAGTACCGGTAAGTCTGTAAACTGTACAGTATTTGATGATCAACTGCATTAAGATGCACTGTAATGACTATGTGTTGTGCCAGGCTTCCCAAAATATAATTCCAGTAGCTAAGTTACGTATAAATTCTAGTAATCCAAATACATAAACATGACACAGTGTTAACATCCAGTGATACTTAATTATTGTGCAGGTAATGTGCAGTCTAAATTTGTGATGCATTGTAAGGAACTTTTTTAATTATTACAGAAGCAAACCCCAGCTTTGGGGCTTGGAGACCAAGTATAGCTAATGTTCTTTATCAAAAGAGTTGGGCTTTATTTGTGGAGCAGAAAGACAGGCCTTTCTATTACTTTATTAATAATTTGAGAGCTTGCTCATTAAGGGGCTAGAGATGTACAAATAAATCTGAATATTGTGACTTCCACTTTGAGTTGTCATTATTTGTCTTTGATTATAGTGTAACTTTATACCTGTGCTTGAAGATAAGCTAATGTTCAATAGAAAGTCTAACTGCAATGGTCTACATGCACTCTAATTGGATTTGACTGTAAATTGAGATTGTAGTTCAGTTTATCTATATTTTATATGAGGTAACACATAGGTGGGGCTGAAGAATGGATGGAGTTAGGGATCGAGAGTCTGTTTGAAAAGCAGGGAGGAGTAATGCAGACTCCTGATCTGGAAGAAGTTGATATAGCAGCTTTTGGGCAGAGAGAGGTTGAGTGGCCGGTAGAACCGCAGACTCTGCATGCGTTGGCTCTGAGGCCGCTGAAAAGGTCTAAGTCAGGTTGTGCCTAGTCAATGATGTGGTTATTTGTTGCCAAAATAGGGGCTGCTTTTGCTGAAAATGATTTGTGATAATCGAAAAACATTGTCCCTCCATATTTGACAGATAGCTCCGCTATGTAAAATTCATAAGAATCCAGTTCTTGTCTGCGGTTTGGGTATACTGAACATACCACATCTCTGTATATAGTGAAGACAAGGACGAATTCCTCCAGAGTTAGATTTTTCAGTAATCTGGGGTCTCTGGATTTCAGTGTGACTGATAAATCTCTGCAATACGCGACTCTATGATCCAGAAATTCAGATGTAGCCATCAATAGAGAAACCAGAGTAACGTCTTTACATTCAATTATGCTTCACTGAATCTGCGGGGATATTGAGTGAGAACAATTCATTCGGCCAAGATGGAATTACAACAGAGTATGAAAAGAGATTCCTGATTGCTCCCTGTTGGAATCTCGCTGCTGTTTTTAAGGAAGATCTTTATGAGTTTGTTGAGAGTCCAGTCCTTAAAGTACAGTAGCTCTGGAGGTTTAGCCTTCACCCAGAACCATTTTGATCGACTGGGATTGACTCTTTAGATGGTTGGTAGAGATATGTTGTCCTGCTCGGGAGGCACCTGTGCGGATGTTACTGAGACGTCTGATAGAGAGAAGAGTGGTGGGATGACCAGATCCTGGGTTGAAGCTGTCGGAGAATGTTCTGATACAGAAAAGAAGTGATCTTCAGAGACCTCCGAATCCGAGGAAGAGTTGTATGGTAAGTACTCAATACTTAATTTGTTACTTTTTAATTTTCTTTACACAGAAAGAAATTGCTGGCGGTCTTGCAGTCTGCTTAGGTTCACAACCAAACAAAAAAACACAAGATGTAAGTATAGTGTGACTAATGGTTTAAATAGGAAGTAGATTTGATGGCTGATAGGAAATCAAAGGATAGGAAGTAGCCTAGCTACCACCCCCCAAACCACACTAATAGGTTAACATATAAAGGCATTTTGGTATGAAATACTACATAGAAGTATTAATGTGATTATGTTTCTGTGCTCATGTTTACAATTGAACAATGATATTGGAATAAATCTTTAAACAACTGCCACTGGACTATTCAACAAGTGCACTGCTTAAAATGTTGTTTAGTAACACTTTTGGTTCCCTTTTAAAACAAAGTTAATGGCCGATATCAGGTTTTAAAAACCATTTGGAAACTGTTTTTTACTCCTTTTGAAAATCATGCTGAGATTGTCTAGCCTGAACATGTCTAATGTTGTACATGTAACATTATATAAAACTTTGAATTTGTTTGACTGAAAATAAGTTTAGGAAGTACAGTATCAAATCTCACTCCAAAGCTTTAAAAAAAAAAAAGGGATTTCACCTCCCAAAAACACTGGTAGTTTCTTGATTTTTTATACTTGCCATTGTCTTTGCACTTGCTTCTAAACAGGGGCCTTCCATGACACATGAAACTTCAGTTATATTCCATTTAAATATCCTTTAAACCACTAATTCGGTATGAGCACATAACCAGATATGTTGCAGTGCAATAGAGTGCTCTGTCTGATGGTTGTGTAGGTAATGGATTCATCTAAGAGCATTCCAGGAGAAAAGAGTGATACACTTTCTACACTCCTGGAGCCACGGACAATCAGCGAGCAACTTTTTAGTTTGATGCACCCAGATTACTGTATTTGCATTCCTGATTTGTGAGAAATGCACTGTAAACCATATACTTCACTGAATGCCACAAATGGCATTTCATGATATGATTGTTGTGTTCTCACTGACCTAAAGAATGACAAAAAATAAAAAATAAAATCAATGGAATAAAAACATAATTTTATTATTAGAATGATTAACTGTGTAAAAAAAACAAATGTTTTTGAACCGTGGGTATGTAACATGTTAAAAATTTTAAAATGTAAAAACAGAAAATGCATGTCAATGACACTATCCAATTCTTGTTAAAGGGTATTGCACCTTGTGAAGAATACATATGACCTTATAAATATGAGTGATCCTCAGTATGGTGTGACCTGCATGTAGGGTCAATAACCTTTCGTATCAAATATCCATGCCAAGTTTTCAGGTGAACAAGCCAGAAATCAGTGTTCACCATGAACTACATTCATCACAATTCAAACAATGTAAATAAAGCTTTCTCCAAAGGTACATTTTTTCAAAGGATTTACGCCAGTCTTTTAATAATTTTTCATAGGAGAACATTTTAACAAGTTAATGTTTTATAAAATCAACCGAGAGAGACATAGTAGTTAATTACTAATTTTTTTTTTTTTAAGGAGTTCATTAAAGTCTGGAGTAAATGCTTTGACAATATGCTCCACCATTCAATTCATTTGAGCTGACTATCTTTTAAACTACTCTATGCCCAGCCTACCACAAGCTGCAACCCTTGAATAAGTAGGTCACTCAATATTAAATTTCATCACAATTTGATGACTGGTTCTCATCTAGATGTATAATGTGACATATTGTATGTACAAACAAACCTCCCTGGTGCCGGGAATATGTGTCCCTCACTGGGGATAGAAACAGACATTCCTTTCAGTACATGGAAGGAACATGACAGAATACACTAACGTCCTCCCCAGTGTACAAGTATTATCCCTTTACTGCTGTAAAATTGAGACACCCCCCACCGTGCCTTCAGGCCTTCATGTGTCTCCACTTAGTTAGTTGTGTGAAGTATTTGGGCTGTTGTGAGAATGTAATGGTATAATTGAGAATAGCCTGCAGTCATTAGAGACGAAAGTTACTAATAGTGCGAGGCTTCATTTAAAACATGTAAATGAAGTCAATGCTATTTTTTCTGCTAAAATATAGAAGATGTTTGAGGAGTACACTTGAAATAATGATCCCAATTTCTATCTTAAAATATGATAACATCATTGATCAAGCCCTTAGTATTTGTTGCCAAAGACAAAACTGTTTGAAAAATACACTTTGTTCTATACTTGATCAGGGAGAAAGCATGCATTAGTTGCAGTATGGCTCTGTAATCCTATAACTTGTATATTTAAATAAGTGATGTGTTACATTTACACAAAGAGCGTTTCAACTTTTCCATTAAGCAATAAAACCATTGCCGCAGTGCTTGGTGTTAACGCAATGTTCTTTAAGTTCATTGACGTTTCTTCGGCTGCTGTTCACGGGTGCCCTTGTTTTATGACGGCTACTTCAAAGAAATGACTATGGCGTGAGAACCAGCTAGTATAAACCTGATAACCCAGGGATTTATTACCCAGTTCTGTTCCCATGATTGTCAATGGACAGCAGCCGCTGTGTGTCGTAATCCCCATTCTCTTGGTAACGCTGATACTTTCTCTCTTAAGGAATTTAATGGTCTGACAGTGATTTACTAATGTAAATCTTTCTAACAGACCCTAGGATAAAGAGAGTGGATTAGTACCACATAAAGGCCCATCTTGGAAGAAGGGACCGTTATTGTTGTGCTTCTATGTGTTGCCTACATTTTTAACAGTATGTTTACGTACCTACAGTGATACCAAGGAGCTTATCTTCCTGATGAACTGTGTTTTACTAGACTTGAATCTGCATTTTATTTAAAAGTTATGTTTTATGCATGTTTGGTCATTAAATATCAACTGTGGAAAACATATTTCTGAAATAGAATGACAAAAGCATATTCAGCTTATCAAGCAAATACGTGATTTTGAACTACAGCATGTCATCAGGATGAAAGTAAGGTCATGTCTTTAGGTAGAAAAATAACAATGAAACTGTGTTTTATCTGGATTTCTGTGTTCCTGGGAACTGAGATTATGAGCAATGTTTGATTATTATTTAACATTTCAAATAAAATGAACATCATTAATCAAGTAATAGCCTGACATTTTGCTCATTAACTAGCCTAAAAATGCCTACACCTTGTATGATACATGAGTAAGCGTTTTATATAGTCAAGATAAGTAACTTTTATGTTTGTTTGTTACACTATTAAAAAAAAAAAAAAATGGCTAAGTTTGAGCCCTATTTTGATGCAAGAACAAGTCAAACTTCACAAAGTTTGTGTTAAACATGACAAATGGTGTTCTCATTAAGAAATGCAACATGTTATTTTTAGAGTGTACCATTTCACATATCAAGCTGTAATAGAAACACACTTTCATGCACACGCTTATTCTTTTTTTTAAAAAAGACATCCTAGGCGACCACATGTTCAAAAAGAAGTTTTTTTTTTTTAATCAGTGATATTTGCAGACCTTTGTTTGCATAGAAAAAGGGGTTACAAATAATTGGTCAAAAGAAAGGACAAAAAGCAAAAAAAAAGTTACAGTAGTGTCTTAACAAATATTTCAAAGTCCTTTGTCAGTCATTTTTTCATGTTTAATTTACATTCTAATAAAAAGTTTTCAATGTTTTCTCCACACAGCAGAGAAATACAGTGCATCATAATAAAAGCAAGTATCTATATTTAATATAATTTCTAGCTTCTGTTCCCACATATTTACATATTTACATATTTTTAGTTCAGGAGTTGAAGCACTTAGAACTATTTATCCGAATCTTGCTAAATGATTATCTTAAAAAAAAAAAAAAAAACTTTTTGGTTTAGTGTCAAACTCCAACCTTCGCCGACTATTTAAAAGCACAAGTATGATCAAATATATTTTTGTACCTTTTTGTGATTTTTTTTAGGGGGTCTAACACATGGACTGATAAATTCTTGTACGTGAAATGCCAAACCTGGGGAACTGTACAACAAGAGTCCAGATGGGTGAGACACTAGTTGCTTATAATTTTATTTCTGTCCATTTAACTTTTTTTTGAACGACTGCATGTGGAACACCATTTTCACTGTATAGCCTTCTCTTTCAAGTGTTTAAAAAGTGTGGTGACAGTAATCCAGCCCTCAATGCTGATTCAGTGCTGTTGCTGCCAAATATCATGTGCACTTGTCCAGTCCAGATTATACAACAAAGTGTATCTTCAGACAAAAAGGTCGCTCTTGCAAGAAGTTTAAGATGGACAAAGGCTCTTTCTGTGTTGTTTCTTTTTTGTTGCTGGTGTTTAAAAAAATATATGTTTTTAATCCACTTGCTAATAACATTGTTAGTATTAGCAATATACAGTTTGTCCAGTTTGTATAATGCATGTAAACATTCTCCCATGTAAAGTAATGAGCACACAGAGGTTGGTTACATTACTTGAAAAAATAATAAAGTGAAAAAATGTATTTGTGGAACTTTTGAAATTAGAAGGAAAATGACCTTAAAAACACTTGTTGCAAAATCAACAGGTCGGGATAGAAGATCTCAAAAACGAATATCTGACTTGAAAAGTTCAATTTAGGCACCGACATTAAAACGCCCCAACTTCAGTCCCCCATGGTCGATAAGGCTTATTGCTGCCGCCATTGCTACTTTGTTGAGAGCCTGAAGTGGATGAGACTGACGCTGACGGGCTGACGGCAGCAGCAGCTACTGACGCTGCCGCAGCGCTGGGTGTGAGCATTGGAAATGCCCCCGAGAACGAAAGGGGGAAAGCAGAGGCTGCAGCTGCAGCAGCCGCGTGAACGGTGGCTGAGAGAGAAAGAAGGGAGGTAGACAGCGGTGGGACGCAGGGAGCGACACTCCCAGCTAACGGGGCTCTGAGGGCCGAGTCAGAGTGAGCGAAAGTAGCTGTAAGAAGAGCAGAACCATGTGGTGGAACTTCTGAGATCCTGCTACTGGCGCTATCCGAGGAAGGAAGTCCGTTTTGCTGAAAGAGTGACGTCGGAAGGTGATGAAAAGCAGCTGTCCAGTGATGAGGGTGCAGAGGGTGGTGGTGATGCCCAAGGGATGAAGTCATTGTGGCTGCTTCCCGCTGGGAGGCACAAGTGCTGAGATGGGAAACCAGACGAACCCTCAGGGGATCAGTTGTGTCCAGCCCTTCAACAGAACTAAGGTACCTGGCGACTTCTGTTAGGCATTCTCTAAAACCAATGCTCATGAAGTCCATAGCCAGAGAATGAGCATCAAAAAAGCCTGCAGATGAAAATGAAAAAGCAAACAAACAAATACATAAATATTTAGGTATCAGTGGCTCAAAAGTTTTCCAGCATTTAAGCTAATATTTATTGTAAAATAAATAAATAAATAAATAAATAAATAAATACATAATAAACCAGTTTGAATGCTCTTTAGTTATGATCAGTATGGAAGTATGCGCCAAAACAGATCCCGCTTATGCTAAAATGTGTTGGTGTGTTTGTTTTGTCTCCCTGGGCACATTTCTGCCATGTTCGAAAACCCCAAACAAACCCCAGACTGGGATGCCTGTGTGAATGAGCCTTCTTTACTCCCACAGAGTCATGAAAGCAAACACAAGCTCAGGGTCAAGTGCTCCTTTTGTCCCAGCAGAGCTTTCCCACGAGTTCAATCCTGCCATTAGCATTGATTTCCACCCCTTTAATGTTGTCAAAGGGCTGTTTGCTCAGATTTCACTACAAAGTAAAAAAAAAAAAAGAAAGCCAGTCAACGAACTCCTTACCTTTACCTCCGGTTGCCTGGAGCATCTTTAGATGATCTACCGTCATTTGCAATATTTCTGCTTTCTCTAATTTGGCAGATCCCTGGAGATACAAAATTAAAAACACCCTGTATGGAATTTACTTTATCATTTTAATGTTCATGTACTGTTGCACTGCACTGCAAAGTTATTACTGTGTGTTATAAAGCCTGTACAGTTTATTAATAATAATAATAATAATAATAATAATAATAATAATAATAATAATAATAATAATAATTAACAGTAAACAAAATATAATTTTGTAAACAAAACAATTACTTCATTTTTTGCAACTTTTTAAGAACTTTGTATATATTTTTACACGGATATGAAAATTATTATAATATAGTACAATTGTTTTTTTTTAACATTTAGCTGCGTGTATTAACAGATTACTATGAATTGGAAAAACATGTAAAAATAGTGTGCATACCTGTTTTTCAAAAGCTGTGGGAACCAATCGACGTAATTCCGATAAACTGTTATTGATACGATCTCTCCTTCTCTTCTCAATAATCTGCAAAAAAAAAAAAAAAAATCCAAGATGTCAGCGTTTTAGTCTAAACATTAATTACACAAACTTAAATGAAGAACATTATTTCAACAATCAATTAATATATAGTCTACTTTATCGTTCGACAAAAATAAATAAATAAATAAATAAATAACTCAATCCACTGTCTCAGTATCTGAGAATAAATGTATCACTTACCCCTCTCCTTTTCTTTCTCGCCATAACTTGGGATGTTGTTGTGGGGGAGTTAGATCTGATGAGAGAGCTACTGCTTTGCCTGTTAAAAAAAGGAAGAACTGCGTTGGAAAAACAAAACAAAACAAAAAAAAAACAATTGTGCTTCTCCAATTCATATCTTTATCAGATCTATTTTCTGGACTTGATTAAACGAAACGTGATCCTGAATCTCAAAGACAGTACCTTGCTTGGGAAAGATGACTACCTTAGATAATGAAGATGATAAACAGACACCTACTGTACACATTCTGAAAGACTGAATTAAAACAATGACCTGGTATTATCAGGTATTATGGTGTATTATCATATTCATATAGTCTGGTTATTGGCACTTTTTGTCCGTGTGTCGTTTGATTCTTGGTAATGGAAGCGACAATCCACCTTGTTATTTAGTTACAGCTAATGAAAAATTCACATAATTTGGGTCGGCAGCTTTGATGATATACCAATGTAAAGTGAACAGCTCTAGTTGAGTTGCTTTGGGGAATTGAAGTGACAGGCATGCTATGAAGCGATAGGGAATTGAAGTGACAGGCATGCTATGAAGCGATAGGGAATTGAAGTGACAGGCATGCTATGAAGCAATAAGCATTCTGCACTTCGCAGAAAGTTATAGTGGTGCTTAGGGAAACAAGTTATGCGGTTCCATATAACTTTGTGTACATGTTAACACTACAGTCATTTACATGGTTATAAACCATGTATTCCATTGAAGCTCTATAGTAAATAAATGCAAAGCTGAGCACTCACCCTGAATAGTTATTTTCACTCCCCACATCTATGTTTTCGTCCATGTCACTGTCTGAAGTAGTGTCCTCACATGGTCTCTTCATCGTTACAGCGAGTTGAAAATGTTTTAAACCAAAAATTAAACACTGAAGCAGTATAATCTGTTGCACACAAATAAATAATGTCTTGTACTGGTGATCTCACAAATTTCTATGAACTTCTTTCCCACGCAGCAGCGGAGCCTCAATCACGGATTCAGGGAAAGTCCCCGCCTATTCCATATCAGTTACGCCCCTCAAAAAACAAGACCACGCCCAAAGTTACTCTGAATTTCATTTTGGCTCGGCCCTCGCCAAATAAATCTTTACTTTTGATTGGCTGTGGCTTATAGGCTGGAGCCAAACACCGGTGTCTTTCAAGAAGCGTGGGAAACCTCAAAACACCGGTGTTTGTTTTAAAGAAACAGTACATCGAAGAATATGTTAAGCAGTAGACTTTCCACATTTTGACCTATTCATTATTGTTTTCCTTATAAAGAGCTAATAAAATATGTTTAATCGTTTATAACGAAATTACTGTTGCTTAATTATTGTAGCATGGGCGTATTTCAGTCTTAAATGAGAAAGGCAGAAGAATTTGATGCAAGAAATTGTTCAATGTTAAACTATATTTATAACATAATAATAATAATAATAATAATAATAATAATAATATATATATAATAATAATAATAATAATAATAATGTTTGGGAATACATTACCTGAGTCTACCTTGGCTGTGTTATTAAGCACATTTAAGCTGCCGTGCCATGTGTTTTGTTATGCTGAAAACATGATTTGAGCGTGAATACAAAACAAAACAAACAAACAAACATATTTTTTATTTGTATTTTGAGGTTGTTTTTGCCTGTTCGTTTACTAATGTATTCAATTAAACGTGGATTTGAAACCTATTTTGCCAAAACTGATTTACACGTTCTTTGGCGTACAGTCGAAAACATTTAGTAATTTAAAAAAAGCAAAGTGGATAATCCTGAAATATTTATTATTATTATTATTATTATTATTATTATTATAATAATAATAATAATAATAATAATAATAATAATAATAATAATAATAATGCATTCAGAAATGTCAGGCTAAATTGTAGGGTAGTACGTTTTACAATTGATCAGCAGAGTTCGTAATGAACTTGGAAAAAAAATGTACCCTGCCTACAAAAACACTAAAAGAATCATTAAAATAATATAAATAATTGTTTTCTTCTTTTGTTTTTATGTGTCAGTGTTATCGTTTTGTAACTGTGTAATTAAAAGACAGTTATGACTCCATTTAAAATCTAATCCCAGATGTTAAGAGGGATCAATCAACAGATGCATCTGAAACCCCTAAACAGGTGCGCACACGGACGCACGCACGCACACACGCACACACACACACGTCTGTATCCTTAAACTCCACACAGGGTGAAAGTCGACAACAAACTAAATATTTTGGCACTTTTTTTTTTTTTTTAAATGCTTATTTAGTTCTTAAAAAGGTGTTTTACAAAAGCGTCGATATTTTTCGGGAGTTACTATCTTTGTGGGGACATTTTCTCACACACAAGCGCTAAACAGTGAGCATTTGCCTTTTCAAGGTGCAGGTGAACGACGCCTTCGCTAACTGCGGTTGGTCAGAAGCAGCGAAGTGACAGATAAAAGTGGTTTTGTGCTGGATATGCCAGGGGGTAGGACAGACCCGTGTGAACAGAAATCTGACACGTTTTATCGTTGCATGCCCTGTAATTTAAGATGTCCGAATTACAGTGTCTGCAAAAAGTATGATTTTCTCTCTCTCTCTCACACACACCACAGACCAGGGCTTCTATCTAGTGAATACATTTATCTGGCCATTACTTAATTAGCGGAAAAGGCGATTTCAGTTCAGAAAGCTTTGGCGAGATGCACAGTGCCCTTTTTAATAAACATAATAAACAGGAGATGTGCGAAGATAAAACAAAAAAAAAAAATGAGCACATTCAATCATAACAGCAACCCTGTGTGTACTGTATTTAAAAAAAAAAAAAAAAAAAAAAAAAAAAAAAAAGTTTATTTGTTTTCCAAGTTTGTGTTTCTCAGTTAGGGCATTATGATGTAATCCATAGTAGTGTCACGTGAAAACGCTATTATAGGAAAATAAAAAAGAAACAAGGGATGTATTTTAGGGAAAGTCGCTTACAGAGTGTAGGCAGGTTGTTTCCAATGGCGTTATACATTGCTGTGCCTACGGGGTATGGATATCCATCCTGCGCAATGCTTTATTTGTTTTCCCGGTGTGTTTGTTGTTTTTTTTCCTGGGCATATATAAAAGTATTGCGAGGTTTCACACCCTACCCCTCCTGTGACCTCTGAAATGTACCAATTGTTTAGGAAAACCACAATGACAACTGTCGTCCACACGCAACAGAAAACACACAGGAAAAAGCAAATATCGTTCCCAGGGGATCAAAAAACCTCCGAACAATGGACAACTTATTTGGACTGAAAGAGGAAGCACGTTTCACCTTTCATGATCCGCGGATTATTGCGCGAGGGTACGGTTTGATGGGCTACGGCCCTCTTTTTCTTACAGCCGTTTAACACCGTCAATTTCATTATTATTATATTATTATTATTATATATTATTATATATTCGGGTTTAAAGGAGTTAAAATAAACGACGCAGGGCATTACCAATATAACATTCAAGAGTATTGTTTTCACAAAAAAACAATTAAAAAAAAAAAAAAAAACATTCAGTTTCATGATACATTATTTTAAATTTGACACACGTTTGTGAAAAATATGTAGTCCATAGTGTGTAACCTAATTTAAATTGCAGTTGTTGTATTTGTGGTAGCGTTACTGCAGTATAATGCAGTAATTCGACTCTTAACAAATGTGTTCTAAGTAACAAAGTTTTCTATTAGGAGATGGTTTGTAAACGTAACACCAACTTTGTCCGTATATCCCTGTAATTACCTATACGTCTTTTAGTGTACCTTAGTGGACCATACATGTAGCACTGAAAGGTTAGGATAGAGGATAAGCTATTGACATTTGCCAGACAGGTGTCACATTAATAAAAATTTAAGTCTCAACGCCGAGGCAATAAATAGTTGGCCAAATGTAGGCCCAATATTATAAGACACTGTATTTGTTAAATATGGTTAGCCTAAAGGTCATTTAAAGAAATTTACCATAGTTCTAAAATATGTATACACCTTTGGGATAAATGCTGTAATATTTGTTTTACACCAAAATAAATTATTTTGTTCTAATAAAAACATTTATAATTTATTTTCCTTCAATAGTTAAAACGTTTTATTGGATTACATTTACACACTATTTAGTCTAAAAATATATAGAGAAGAATGTTATTTTTATTAAAAAAAAAAAAAAAAAATTAAAATACAAACATTAATATTAAATTATTATATAACTGTTTTGGAGGAAAACAAATGCCTCTATAAAATAACAGTTGTGCAATTATTACACTTAAGACATATGTTAATAATTCTGTTCATGGGTAAAAAAAAAAAAAAAAAGTTAAATAATTAAATCTTGCAAATGTGAAAAGGCCCTGGTCTTTGGTGTGCACAATACAGTATTTAAATATGTAAATTGCAGAACGGTTCAGTGAGGGTCACTCACAAGACCCCGATGGAGACACGTGCTACTATTTGACTGCAAGACTCAGAGCACACAAAAGACAACTGTTCCCACAATAAGTGAAACACTTAACTGGTAATTAGAGAAAGCCTAGCAGGACAATAGGCAGGATAATCTCTGCCAGAACTAGAATAACTACACATTAAAGGCCATGTAGCCTACTATAATACCGTGATATGGACAAAACAAATTTAATCAAAAATATAATCATATCACATGCAAATTAGGTCTTAAAAAACAATAGTCATAAAGACAAGATACGTGAAAGTTGTAAATAAAGCTGCTGGGTTTAGACCTTATTTTCTTTTAAATAAAACAGACTTGAGGTGAGGGTAGCCATTCTGTATTATCTAGTAGGCTATACCTATTTCTGTGGAATTGAACATTTGTTGTCTGAGCTGCCTTGATCTGTTTAATATCTATGTTCTATATACTATTTCAAATAGCATTGTCAGGTCAGTCAGATGTAGAAATATATTTCAGCAGTTAAGTACATGCTGAAGGTAGTTAATGAAAATAACATTGCTTTCCACATACAGTTTCAAATTTGTTTTTGTCCTCAGTGAACAGCATTGCAGTACTGTAAAAAATAAATGATCAAAACGTGAACTGGGTTTGCACAGTAGATATTTTGTTTTTAGTTGATAGCTAGCCCATAAAAAGAAAACAATGCAGGTGCCAGAGCATGGAATTTTGTATTATAAATAAATAAATAAACAATGTATTTAGAAATGGAAATAAATATCAGACTGAACTTCTTTTTTTTTTTTGCTCTACAGTTTGTTATGTATGGTTTAATAATAAATGTTTGAAACTTAGTAAGAGTTGTTTATCTGTCTGTGAGAAAACTACTGTATCATAGTACAATTAAATATTGCTTCTGTATATTGCACTGGAGTGGTTAAGCAGAGATCTGTGTGAGGTTACCAAATACAGCTGTGTGGGTAGGAGGCATGAGCAGAATGTGTTTGATACATTTTCTTCATCCTAAGTACTGTATATCTACCTGTGTATTTGTACATGCCTGTCTGGCTAATTTAAATACCACTGAAAAATATAACTGTTCCTTTCATGTTAACGGAGTTGTAATTGAGGTTTTAAAATAAATTGTCGTGTTAGTACTGGCAATCTTATAACTTGTTTCCCTTGCTTTGCTTATACAGTGGTGGACAAAAGTATTGACACTCAATCTTTTCAAGGTAAAATGTTCTAATTGATGTTGCTGCTCTCAGGAAACTTTAATATCTATATAGCGAGCCGACTATATATGAACATTATTCTTGTCATTTTCAGTTATGAAATTATGTAAAACATTTAAATTAAAATATAATAATAATCTTTATATAGCACCTTTCATAGTGGACCACTATTACAAAGCACTTTACAAGATACGCAACTAGGGTGTGTAAACTGTGCATCGGTTGCAGAGTCACTTACAACAATATCTCACCTGAAAGACAGAGCACAAGGAGGTTAAGTGACTTGCTCAGGGTCACACAATGAGTCAGTGGCTGAACTGGGATTTGAACCGGGAACCTCCTGGTTACAAACTGTTTCTTTAACCATATTATTTTAATATGTTCTAAAAAACAAGAAAATTAAATGTTTTGAACAGTGTTTAGTAAAGTTGTTTTGTGTTGATATATCAATGTGAAATTAGAGTATTTTGTATTGAAAAGACTATCCTCTGCTACCAATCCAACTTATTTTTTATAATTCATCTGTACAAATCATGCTCCTTTTATATGCTGCTTGTTATATAACTCACAGAATGACAACCATTTTCAAAGGTTTTTACTTGCACTGGAGCAAACGCTCAGGGAATTGGCCCATAGATCAGATGCACACTATTGGTGGTTGTAATATGTATAGACATACATAGATTTTCTACCAGTTGGAGGCTCCAGCTGTAATCTGTTTTGCAGGGTAAGCATTGAAAACAGTATTGTTTTGAGCACAAATCCCCCCTGTTATTTGCTTTACCCCTGGTGGAGAGTAGTACTATCTTCCAGGCCTATTGCCAGTGTGATGACTCGTTCCCACAGCTCCCTTCACTGAAGTGTAACTCAATCACCGTGTGAGAGCCAACCAGAAACACAGTGAGCGACAGTGCGAGAGTGAAGTTACTGCTTAGAAACTACAGCCGAGGCTGCTGCTGCTTACAAAGCCATTGTTTACATTGTTTTTGTTTGTTGTATGGTGAATTGAGTTAACAATATAAAACCTGAGAAATGTGTTTCCCTAAAAGAATTTGTATGGCAGCCAGTATCATTTGACCTTTCACATATCATTTTTTTAAAGACATACAAGCAAAAGTTGAATGTAACAATTTTTCTTTATACTAGAAGCCAGTTTGAAGTCTAGGCAGCTTTATGACACAGTAGCAGTAGTTTACAATTGACTAGAATGTATTACATTATTTAAAAAAAAGTCTAACGGTAGCAATCTTTTAATATCACATATCCCAAGCAGAGACCATAGAGTAAACCATTACTTTCACTTATATTTCGCAGTCTATTTTAAAGATCTAAACAGTTGCTGACCTAAACAGCTGTTGATTAAATTGATATTAATCCAGGGAGTGTTTTCCCTCAGTGGTGATTTATCAACAGGTTAAGTACAAAAAACTTTACAAATATACTAGAAAGATTTCCATAAGAGAGCAAGTTTACAAGGAGGCAGTAATAAGAGCCACAGACCATTGGTTCCATTCAGTAGCACCCCTTGGGCATTTAAAAGGGAGGTTTACACCCATCCAACAAGCTTTTGATACTCTGCCAGTGATTTGACTGGGGGAAGCTGTCAGCAATAAGGCTGAAAATAAAATGTAGGCCGAAATAATGTTACTATCTTAACGAGCAGGGCTTCTTGTGACTATTTATTTTGTTTGCGTGGGAATTTAAAAGGAAATCTGTGATAATTGTCATAATTTATCAGGAATTCATCTGCACTTGGAAAATGATGATTTTAATTAACAAAAGAGTATATAACTCACCTTGAAACAGAAATGAAACAGACCGCGGCCGTGATGCCGACGATACAGAGAGTGTACAGGACCAGGATTAATTTCTTAAAGACTACCTTGATAATTCAATATTTGTAGTTATGAAAATATTTATGACTTTTCCATATGTGGTTATGAATGAGATTTATTCACTTGTATTGCTAACATTATATACTGTTATTTGCACCTAGTGTATTGTCAGTTGTTCAGAAATCCTATCTGAACAACTGACCTGTACTGTAGATTTTATTTAAATGATACAAATAAAAACCAAAGAGTAAATAATGAAATATTGGTGTAGAAAACGGCATACTAGATATTCCAATAACGTTTCCTTACAGGCAACAGATCATTGACGTGGATTTTGCCTAAATGTATTTGTAATGTTGTCAGGACCCCCCACACTTTATGTACAATGTAAACTTTCATCTTCACAAGTTTGTATGCATGTAAAATGTTCTTATAATACTGTAAGTGTTTGGTGGCTACTTCTAATCATGTTGGGTTTATCACAGAAGCGAGTAAAGAGTAGACTACCAGAGAAAATGCATTGAGCATGATTAGAGGAATTCTCCAATCAATTATAAACACATTGTTTATTGGTTAGGGAGTTCTTTCATAATTTCAAAAACTTAATACATATATAATGAAGTGTTACATACATGGTATACATGGATAATAAGAACAACTACAAACACAAATAGCACTTCAAACGTATTTATTTATAGCTTACAACCGTACACACTAAAATACATGCACAAGTAGATGTCAACATAAGAAAATAAATTCCAACCATGCCTACATGGATGGCTTACCCCTGCCCCATCTAAAAAAAGTTTTTTTCTTTTCTTTTTAACCAAAAAAAGATAATGCACATTAAAAGAGTTGTATACAGTAAGCTGTATCAAAATATCCCCCCGAATAAGGGTAAATGACTAATGGGGTTTAATTATTATTTTTTTTTTTAATCTGTGATGTCCGATTTTTACCCACATGCCAGATAATCGTAAATCAGCATATTATATGTGAAGTTTTCTAAATAAATGTACATTCTGCATGACAAAATGCAATTTTACACAAAGTATACACAAAATAGATATTCCCATATTTTTTTATTTCCATTTGGCTGCTGCTCGCTGGTGGGAGAGCCGCCTACCTGTACGCTAGTAGTTTCTATAACAGCAAATTATGCTTCCATTAATTTCTCTTGATCTCGTTAACATGCATTTTGACTAACGAGTTCCCCTTATCTAGTCGTGGAGACAGGAAGTGATGTATATGACCTGCAACAATTAAGCTTTTTAATGAGAAATACGTTGATTCATTTCAAAGCATTATCAGAGTGTTTTTTATTTTGTTTGCAAATCACTTGCTACTAGAGCTGTCATTACTATACCTCAAATTCGATACAATAACACTGTTTTTTGAAAATCTCCCCCAAAGTGTCTTTGTATTCCCTCAGCTTTTGATTAAATGCCAGATATCTGTGTTCTATTTTTACCAGCCAATATAGGGAGCATAAATGATTGTGTAGTTAAATGGCAAAGAAGGGGGTATACACATCAAAAATCGTCATTGAAAGGTACCCCCTAAGAGCCTTTGAATTAGAAATGTTATCTGACAAAAGGAATGGTAATTTTTTTCCTGTTTTGTGAAATTTAGTCTCCACAATTTGCACAAATCGAAGGCATTAGACTTGATGTTCCTATGCCTTTTTTTATTTCTCTAGGCAGTACTGAGGTACAAGGAGGAGAAACTACTGTACTTGGCCATGGTCACACAGTCAATGAGTGTTTATACAAGGATCAAAACCATGCTACTTGTTCTCAGTTCTAAGGTAATTGTACTTTTTTATTTGCTTAATCTAAGCACACAATGATTTACGTTTGCCATACTGTGTTTGCTAATCTGTTTATGGGAACTCCTAATCATCTTGGGGTTTTGCAATAGCATATATTAGTACTTCAGATTACAATACTATAAGTGTGGAATGTGGCATGATATCAAAATGTCTTTAATATGCCTGTCGAACACTGTTTGAAGTTAATAAAAGAACACGTTAAGGTCTAAGATAAGTCTACTGATGTTGTCACTTCAACAGTACTAAAAAGACTACGGAAATAAAATGCTATGGCTATTTTGAAGGTTTTAATGAAATACCAATTTTTATACCAGTAATTCTTCCTTTGCCATGGTGAAATTGGGACTGATACCTGCACTGAATGTTTCAGAGTTATCCAGACAGGAAATGTTATCAACACGCTCTACAAACAGACCAGGCTGGGTAATTGTAGTGTTGTAGTCAACTCCAGTTCATGTTTTACGTACATTTCACTAAAGTCAACTGAAAGCATTCCAGTTCCAGGTTTTAGGAAATGCACTCAGTGCTAAGTGTGAAAGCGGAGACCAACTCTGTGTCATCTGTTTATTGTTGTAACAATACAATACATTTAGACGTTTACAGTTTTTGTGTTTTCTCCTAACAGCCTCAAGCTCGGCTACACTATAGGTATGACTTTTATTTTAAATAACATTCTTGGTATCTTCCTTAGTGAGACCTACTCCTATTCATTGCCTAAAAAAGAGATTAAACTCACTCTCTGGTATCTCACTGTTTTGATGTCTTAACTTTGACAGACATGCAACAATTGGTTTAGAAGCGCTCCTGATAATTTTTATTTAAATAGTTCTGTTAATACTGGTGGTGTAAGGTAAATGCTTGCTGGTGTTGTATGCCAGTGCTCTGGGGCTTCGTGTTTTTTCCCCTTTATTCCCATGCAGGGGAAGATTCCTGTCATCCCTCGCATATTTTCTCCATGTAAAAGCCTGCCCTGCCCTGTGCTGGGTGATTGAGGCTGTACCCCTGGTGTGCCACACTATCAGTGGTTCCCAAGGCTGCCTAGCCTGGGAAAAGCTGCATGGACACGTTCCAAAATCAGCATTACATGCATTATTGTTCTTACTCTCCCTGAGTAGAAAGCACACAATGAAAACAACAGCAGCAGCCTTATTTTCTAACCCTCCTCCCAACACAAGGCTGCTCTTAATCCGTTTTTGCTTGGTTTTATAAAGTTAACTGCTTCATGGCTGCAATATTCATGGCTGTAAAAACAATTGGTTCAACACCCATTGGATTAAGCACAGGGAACTTGACTTTATGTTCCTGGTGGATAAACACAAGGTTTCCATCCAAACTCATGACTAGATCTTTGTTATTGTCTGAAATATTCCTAATCTAATAGTACCTTTCAAAAAATCTATAAAAAATATAGACTAAAATATGTTTATACATTTAATGGCAACATTAATAAGACCTAGCCATGTTTAAATCACTTAAATAAACTTTGGTATGTTTAGTTACTACTGCATAATGCATGTGCAAGAGTCTTCAAAGCTCTTTCATATGACAGTAGTAAAGATAAAGTATTTGACATTAAGTAATGGTGATTTTATCATGTAAATAGTGTATTTGGGGCAGGCTTCTATTGTAAATAAAAAAAACTAAAAAAAAAAAAAAGCGATCAAAAGATCATCATAATGGTCACACAAATATATGCTAAGATTGCTTAACAATATTTTATTTTGTTCTTGGAATAGGAAAGGCAAATCCAGTAATGATGTTCCAGTCAATAGATTATGCTCCTCTTGACTCCAGGGTTGTATTATAACTTCTTTATTGGTGTTTAAGGTCACTGAGAGACATGCAAGTGCATCCTATGTCAGGAAGTGTTGCATGTCTCAGGAGTAAAATATTTGGCCTTTAGTTGAAGCTGTGGCTGTGAATCGGAAATCCTGGGAAGTCAGTTAAATGCAGACAGACTCCAGGCGCCACACAGCCCAATGGCAGATAGAATGGAGTAGAATAATAGAGGCTTTCCTGCCATTCTCAATATTATGTTGTATTTCTGTCAGAGTTTTCTATATGGGTTGTTGGTTGGAGTTCCTTTCGGCTGGCTTCTCTGCAGACTCCTAGTTCATAGTCTATATATTGCTGCTCACGAGTGAGTGTTATGTTATTACGTCATTTTATAAAAATAAATAAATAAAAAAAAGTTGATTGCTGCCTCAGGAACAAGAACACGTTCCAATTATATAATTGTTTTCTCAAAGCAAAAGAAAATAAAGTGAGGCCAAGTACTTTTTTTAGTTCCTTAAGAGAAAGTGACAGAATGCAGAGTAAAAGGCAGCTTAGGCAGGTGCTTATTTTTTGGTTCTGGAAGTTAAACATCTGACCTTCCTGTCTGTGCTAAGGGGTCCTGATACTTTAAAATACCTACAGAGTACCCCAGAGGAATAGTACGCCTTTAGCTTTATGCTTTGCATATTACGGGACTATTAATCATTGATGATTTTCTTTGTTTTTAAGTATGCCATGAGAGCAAAGATTCCTGTTTTTAATCCATGCATGCAAATGTGACGAATCTTATTCTCACGCTTAGCAGATTTTGAATTGCCATGTAGTTTACTGCTACAGTAATAGTTTTTTTTTAGCAGAATTACAGCCACTGCGTTTAAAACTTTGAATGCTGCTCACATTGCAAGAAATAACACACATTTATCTGTGTAACTACACACTTCCGCCAGGACACACTTGTTTTTAGGTGTAACTGAACAGATAGCAGATTAAAGCCTTATACACAGCTCCATTAATTCTTTGTCGTGGCTATAAAAAGGCAAATAAAAAAAGTCTACAAATCTGCTGCATGACTTAACTGACACATCAAATAAACTTTGAAATGGAGAATTTTATTGCAAGAAGGACAACGTGAGAAAAGAAAATATTAAAATGACAAGCTAAACAAATTTAAAAAAAATGTTTTATTAATATCAGGATAATTCACTTGAAAGGAAGTGAACAATAACAATGCACAAACAAGAAGCTATGTACTGTAAATTTGAACAAAAAGGAGTGTATAATATTGTAGTATCAAAATGTCACAGATGCACAAAATCATGAAGACATTGACAAACACTTCTAGATGAAACTGTCATTACTTTTAAGTTTCATTTTGTATTTCTAAACACAGAATCACAATTATAGATAACAAGCATTCAAGAAAACAGAAACATAGGCTTTTATACAGTGTGCATGAAAATGTTTCAATTAATCCAGTTCACATGATATAATCGAAATATATTGTACACCATGTACGGTTAGGAATCTGAACTGTTTTAACAGCAATTATATTAAAGGATAACCGAATAATATTATGTACTGGATTTAGATGGCATTTTTTTGAAACAGTGGCTCTGATTTTTCAGTGACTGGAAGTAAAATACACAATGTAAAAAGCAGTTAACTGAAAACAGCTCGCAAGTAATCAAAAACCCATTAAGTGAAATTACCAGCATGAAATTGCAATCTCTGCTTAGGGGATCTATCAGGAGTCTGGTAAAGCGATACAGAGAGATTTACACTCAACACGTACAAAATCAAAGCTACTATGGGATTCAAGGAAACATCAATAACCATGTTGTTTGATGAGTGTTGCATTTTTCCACTGTTTTTTCAGTAATACGCTACCTACAGTGCCGTTTATTTGTTTCAAAGTCCAATCAGTGGTAGAGCTGAGTTCACATGGAGCCAGAACCGAAGGTGGTGATGTTGATAGCGTCACACCCAATTATCTGAGTGGCCTATTTCTCACAGCAGGTACTCATCCACACAGAGAGATTGATTGGGGGTATGTATCTAAGGAGATCTAAGATGGCTGCCATATTGGGGTCATACTATGATACACATCCAATAAAAATAAACCACAACCGCCACACTGTTAAAACCTCATACCTTAAAGAGGCATACATAATGCATCATTTCAGGAATGAACAGGCAGGCTAAATATGTGTTGTACAGCCTGTTTAGGGTTATAGTATAGCCTGTTGAATATACTACACACGGGGTAGTTCATAATATTATACCTGTTCATAATATTTTTTTTTCATTGTTATTTATTTCTCCATAATAGCAATAGTTGTAATTTTTTATGGGGGTCGTATGTTACTAACGTGGTTGTTAAAAATGCTGAAGGGAGGGGAGTAAGGTTGAAAATACAATTCCTTTATTATCTCCCTACGTTGCTCTTTTCTTATCCCTGATCTCTTCCTTGACATGGATATGCATGTTGAGTAAGGCTCCCGTAGTAACAGGCATGGAAAACGTAGATTGTATCTGGGAAACAGGCACTCCTCACTGACATTTTCACAGATCTCAAAGCCTAGGATTCTTCCACTCTCCTCAGCTGTTTACACAGGATCTAGGCAGGAGCCAACTGGCGATGATGCAATGCAAGACTGCTGATGGACTGTCTTAAAGGCAGCTCTGGGATGTAACCAGATTCAGAGCTTTATCAAGACAAGACCCAGTGGAGCCAAAACACAGATATACAAATGAATAACTTAATGACAAATATAGTTGAGGAAGCGAAATATTTTGTTATGGTCTGTGCCTACTGTAAAATTAGCTGACTATTTATGCAGTATTCTAAATGATTTTTATTAGCAGCACTAATCATTCTGTCTTCTCTCAATTCTAAGTGCAAAAAGCTGGTATTTAAAGTGTGAGTTACCTGCCCTGACCTCTGCACCACTGTTATCTTGTATTTATTTGACGATGGATCACAAAAGATGGTCAGTAGATAAATCTGTGTTACATTATGCTTTCATTAGTTTTACTAGCCTGAATGACTTGACTAACCCTAAAGTTCAAGCCAATACAATCTGAAGTACTTGTAGCTAGGAAGTACCATTTTTTTGTAAAATGTACAATACAAGTCAAAACATCGGTGGCATTGATTCTTCTTTTAGGTGACCCTGTTGTCAGGTTCATCACAACTGTTGCTATGAGGAAACTACCCATTGTTCTATACAGACCAGGGGCTGTAAAAAAAAAAAAAAAATGGGAGAACATGTTTTAGGTATTTCACTAGACTTTTATGTCTGTAAGCCTTAGTGGAATGATTTATATTCAGAATATCTGGCATGGGATTAAGCAACTATTTTACTAATATTTATTCTGACATATCGTTCCTCCAGATTGAGATGTGCATTACATAAATATATCTTTCTGGTGATAATCAAACTTCTGAAACCCATGACATTTTTTTTTTGTTGAATGAAACTCCATGCTCTGTACTTTTTAGTGCTGTAAAGCAATGGTTCTTCGTAAAATGTTATAGCTAACTTGAAATTTGCAACTATTTAAGAGCTGAAAACAATAAGCAAAAAAAAGTCTAATTAAGCAGATGCTCAGTTTAATTAAGGGTCTAGTTAAGTAATTGAGAGCTCAGTTGGAATGAAAACCAGCAGGCAGTGGGTCCCCAGGATGAGGGTTGGGAACCACTGCTCAAAAGCATGGTGCAGTAAATATCCAAAAGGACATACTTGACCCTCAGACCCCATCTCACTTTAACCCTCAGCTGTTGTAATTATCTTTAACAAGGGCTTCTACTCTTTATGAGAATGTGACAGCACTGGGGTCAACCCTTATCAACACCCTAGATTTCTATAAAGGCAGACAGATTCTGGGGCTCAGGGATCAGTAACACGTCCACCACTCCTTCAGGCACTTCATGTGGGAATCCTGGTAGAGTTTTGATTGCCTAGCCCCAGGTCTGGAAAATAACTTACATCAAGGCCTTTATGTCTGTCAAAGGAATTTCACTACATTTACACTGGCTTGGTTAAAAAGATGTATTGCTTAATATGACCCAGATTTAAGTTTTGCTTAGTGATATTAGGTAGAGTCAGTGCTCCAGATAAGGTTTTGGGTCTGGGAGTAACTTACCCTCTAATTTTAACAGTAAAATGCATTTTCATGGAGTAAAATGCAACATTACCTTGAAGTCATGAGTAATCTCGATAAATACTGTACATTGTTTAATGGTAATGGGGTAGGCATAAAAAAGAGCCTTCCATTTTAACTGCAATGTTACTTTGAACTCCTGTACAACTACCCATGTGTTCTACAAGGTTCTTTATCAGCTCAGTGCATTCTTTTCGAGGTATCAAACTGACTCTACAAATTAATTACTTAAATTTTAACATTACATTCTTAAACTCAGTGAACAAGTTACAACTCCAATATAAAGCCTTACAGATAAATAAAATAAGGTTATAAAACAGTTTGTTTAATACTATAGGCACCTATTTGTTAGTGGTTGTCTCTGAGGATGGTTCCAGTTGGATTTGCAGATGGACTGGGGTCTGTAGGTTCAAAGACAACAGGGGTAGCCAGAGATTGGATAATGTTTGTTGGGTTGGTTTTTCTTGTGCACAATTTCCTAGTAACTGAAGACATTGCATTCTGGGAGATGTAGTTGGGGGGGGGGAAGGGGGGGGGGGGGTTGGGGGGGGGGGGGGGGGGGGGGGGGGGGGGGGGGGGGGGGGGGGGGGGGGGGGGGGGGGGGGACAATGCATATGACTAAAAAAAGCAAACTTAAATTTTAATCGTCCCGCACACAAACTCTTGCTATACTGATTTTTTCGTTCTGAATTTAAAATTTAGTGCGTGTTTTAGACTTTTTAGATATATAGTTTAATTCCCTGGCAATGCAGACAAAGCAAAACAGGAGACAGTATAATTGGCACATACATCTATTGCTTTGCAGGATTCCTGGCTCACAATGTTAGATATTTGATGAATAAAAACCTTCCTGCATGCTTTTAAAAGTAGTAAATAACACAAGCAGGATACAGGATTAGAGGGCTGTTCTAACATGTTTACGGGGATCATTACAATATTTTAATTAAACCAGTTTAAAACAATACATAATTCTGTTTATAATTATCTTTTAGGTGACATTTAGCTGTCCTATTGAGGATGCAGATCACTTGATTGCCAATAGTCCCTCACACACTGCTTTATTTTTCTGTTTGGTAAAGATCAGTGCTTTGATATTGTTTACCCATACGTAAGTTCACCTCCTTTGAAGATGTAACCTGAATAGCTGGTGTTTCCTTCAAATAGGTACCAGTAAACAGTCAGCAGTGATGAGGTGTTGACACTATACAGAAAATTCCTTCAGTCTGCACGTTGTCATTGCCAAGATATTAAGAGGTCTTGTGAAGTCTGGACAGTTTCCAGCACCTCCCTTGCGTATGGACATCCTTCTTCTGTGGTCCAAACCAGGCCTAGACGGCATTGAACAGTAAGGTTCAATCATCCATGGAAAATTTTGTGATAATTATTCGACTTCGCCTTTGGGCTCAGATTTTGCCCTCATGAATAGCTTATGTCAGCCAGGAAACAAGAGCACACTTACAGTGGCAGTTATTATGTTACATCCGAAAATGATTGATTCTTCTTTACTGGCACTCTTTGCACCATGTAGTAAAGAGAGAATTCTTGAAGTGGAAACAAGTGTTAATAATATATAAACATACCGATAAGTACACCAGTTGGTCAAACCTACTTATAATGACAATTCACAGGACTGTTTAAATTTGGTAACTATAGACAGTTAGTATCTATTTTTATGGGAATTATTGTAGGACTTGAAGTACTATAAAGTTGTAACCAAGAACCCAAATTGCTTTTCATTCTAGGTGGAACTGGCTAGCTTAATATTATACTTTACAGGTCCATATTTGAATAAATATTTGAATGAATAAAGATACTCTCAGTCAGTGGTTCTCAAAGCAGTCCTGGGTAACCCGTGTCTGCAGTTTTCAGTCCAACTGAGCTCTCAATTACTTAACTAGATCCTTAATTGAATTGATAATTTGCTTAATTAAACCTTTTTTTTTAAATAAATTGTTTTCAGCTCTTAACATTTGCATATTTCAAGTTAGCTAAAGGTCAGGGGTGACAAGCGCCACGATAGAGGAGACAGAAGGACAGGAGTTCTACTTTATGCAGTTTAGCTGCACAGTTGTTATTATAAATAAAACACAGTTAATTAGACAAGACATTGCTTTGCGTCAATTCATTAACCTGGCATGGTGTCAGAAGTGCGGAACTAAAAAAAAAAAGAGAGTTTTTGTTTTGATAAGCCCGCGGAATGGCTGGAATGGAAACAACGCTTCCCCAGATTCAGGACAGCAACAAAACTTGATAAGGAAACCGGAGATGTGCAGGTCAGTTCACTGATTTATGCAATGGGCAGTGAATCAGAAAATATTTTCAGGTCTTTCGTTTTTGCGGATGACAGTCATACAGAATTTTGACGAGTACTTTCTTCCAAAGTCTTTACTTATGCTAAAACTCAGAATGGTCTGTAAGCTCGTAAAGGGCTCTGATAATTCATGAGCATGCTTGTTTATATCAGAGAGTGCAAAAGCCGGGGGAAAAATCTGAAGCCTTTATCAGAGCCCTTTATGAGCTTACAGAGCATTGTGAGTTTGTTGTTTGATAAAGATGAACATATACGAGACCGAATCGTTGTGGGTATAGTAGATAAAAAAGCTCTCCAGAAAGTTACAGTTAATGAGCAATTTGATGCTAGAACAGACAGTACTGGTGGTGCTGCGGTAAGTAGAGGTTACCTGGCAAGTTAATCAGCAAGATGTAACTGCTGGCATTGTACAAGAAGTAGCACATACAACCTCCACGTGGGGAAGAGGTAAATGGCATCATTCAAACACAGAGAAACCGGAATGTACTGAAACAAAATGTGGTAGATGTGGAAAAAGGGAGCACAGAAAGCAAGAAATCTGTCCAGCAAATAAAAAAGTGTGTAGGAAATGTCAGAAAATGGGACACTAGTAGTGTGCTTGCCATAATAAAGTAGTAGAGATTACTGGAGAAGCAGAGGGCAGCTCATGTTTCCTGGGTTCAGTCAACAATGCTACAAATAGCGAAGAATATTGGACAATGCAATTGCAAATTGGAAGCACCCCAGTAAAATTTCAAATTGATACAGGAGCTGATGCCACTGTGATGAGTGAGGAAACTTACTAAACTTTCTCCTAGAAAAAAATTTGCAGCACACAGATACTGTGTTAAATTGCCCAGGAGGCAAATTAAATTGCTTAGGACAGTTCCAGGCATGCTCCACATACAAAAATAAGGACTATTCCTTTCAAGTGTTTGTCATTCGTGGATTAAGTGTAAACAGCCTGTTAAGTCATTCTACTGCTTCCGCCGCTTGCCTTTTGGCATTACAGGCGCCTCAGAGATCTTTCAGAGGAGACACTACATGGAGTAGAAAGAGTTGCAGTATATATGGGCGATATACTTGTATATGGAAACTCATAGAAGAATATGACAAACGGCTTAACAGAGTTTTACAAGTCGTTGAGTCAGCAGGACTGAAACTAAATCAGGGGAAGTGCGGGCTGAAACAAAAACATCTTCACTTTCTAGGACACCTGATAGATGAGAAGGGTGTTAGACCTGATCCAGAGAAAGTAAAGGAAATAGAAGAATTACCTTCACTAGTGAATGTCCTGGAGCTGAAACGAGTCCTGGGTGTGATTAACCACTTGGGCAAGTATATACCCAACATCTCTACCATTGGTCAGCCACTTTGCACTCTTGAAATCAGACACGGCATGGATGTGGGACCATGAACAAGAACAGGCCTTTAAATACATTAAAAAAAAAATACTAATCACCTCACCAGTGCTAACATTCTATGATGTGTTGAAGCCCACAGCTGTCACTGCAGATGCCAGCAGTTATGGGCTTGGTGGAGTATTATTTCAACAGCAAGGAGAGGACTAGAAATCAGTAGCATATTGTTCTAGATGGCTCACAGATGCTGAGACTAGGTACTCTCAAATTGAGAAAGAGTGCCTTGCAAGTGATAAATAGCTGTATTGTTTAGACAATTTCAAGCTAGTATCTAATCATGAGCCTCTTGTGCCACAATAAATCTGGACAACATTCTGCCGAGATGTCAAAGACTGCTCATGTGCTTGTTGAGCAGGAAAGACACTTGTTGTGGCAGATGCTCTATCTCGAAATCCAGTGAGTAACTCTCACCGTGTTACACCCACAAAGATGTGGAAGCTTACATCGCTGCAGTAGTAAGCAGTCTGCCTGCTTCACCACAGAAGCTGGAGAGCATAAGAACAGCCACAGCAGCAGATAGCCAGTTACAGACAATGCTACAGCTCATAAAGAAGGGGTGGCCTGAATATATAAAATAAATTCCCAGTGATGCTACAGACTACTTTCCAGAAAGAAGTCAGCTGTCTGAAGACGATGGCTTCATAACAAAAGGAAACCGCATTGTCATTCCATCAGCCCTGAGGAAAGAAATCATAAAAACAATACACAATGATTATCAAGGTTTGAACAAATGCAAAGAAAGAGCCAAAATGTCAGTTTGGTGGCCGAACATAGCAACTGACAAAAAAACAAAAACAAAGTGCAAACCTGTGAGTTCTGTTGTGAGACAAAAAGAACACAGCAGAAGGAACCACTCATTTCCATAGAGCTACCAGAGAGGCCATGGAAGAAAATTGCACTTGACCTATGTGAGCAAAACAGACAAGCCTATTTAGTTATTACTTTTGATTATTTTTCAAGATTCATTGAAATACTGCACTTGCCAACTACAACCAGCAGGCAAGTAGTGTCAAAATTAAAGTCTTTGCACATTTTGGCAATTCAGAAGAAATCGTGACAGATAATGGTCCTCAGTGTTTCAAGACTTCAGGGCAGAGTTTGATTTCAGACTCATTACGTCCAGCCCACATCATCCACAGAGTAATGGTCAAGCTGAGCGAGCAGTGCAGATGGCAAAAAAGATCCTGCAACAAAAAGATCCATTATTTGCATTGATGAGCGACAGATCTACACCCTCCACCGTGACTGGCGCCAGTCCTGCTGAGCTTCTCATGGGACGTCAAATTAGGACAACTCTGCCAACCTTGATGAAAAACCTTTAGATTAGATGGCCAAATTTAAAGGTTCGAAAAAGGGATGCTAAAGCCAAACAAAGTCAAGCATTCTTCTTCAGTTGTCGCCATGCAGCAATAAACATTTGAAGACAGGGGATGCGGTTTGCATGAAGTTGGATGGACAGAAGACTTAAATGACTCCAGCTGTTGTTACTAGACATAGCTCCACTCCAATATCTTACATCAAGACCCAGCAAAGAGCTCAGTTCAGACAAAACCATCATCACCTACAGCTAATGAAAGCAGAGGGCTCACCCCACTGTCTAGATGTACCCCACACTCCACAAACCGATGATGATGATCCTATCCTGAGCCAAGATTCAAGAACAACAGAGCCATCTCCAGAAGGGACTGTTTCCCCTAGCAGGGTTTCCATGACACACTCACCTCAAGATGGGCTGAATAGTTTGACCCGTGATTCGTTTAGATTTGTAAAAGAAAAAAAAATAGGTTGAGATCTCATAAATGAATTGTTCAATGTACTTTTAGGATCATGTGAGCAGTGAGTGGGAATTGGGGGGGGGGGTAGCTAAATTACCATTTCCACATTTAAAAGCCATTCTGGTTTCCTGTATAATTTTTTTGATTGGTTTTTAACCATTTGTATAATAGGAGTTCAGCACGTCTGGTGGTTTATTGTCAAAGACCTTGTCAAAGAACAGACAGCGTAAGGCTGTGATAGGAGGACACTTCAAATGAGCTAGTAAAAGTTAATAGCAAGCTGCTTATTCATAAACAGGAATCAATTACTGGTAATAAGGTGGTACAGCCCCTGTTTCCTTTAGATCAAAATTATAGTAGGTACAAACATTAGCCACTCATGTCTAGCAGGTGCCGGTATTTACAACACAAATACAGCCCAGCTCTTTCATGTTGGGTGGATCATAGACCAGCAACCTTTGTATTACGAAGTCACTGTATTATTAGGAAGTAACGTGATAGTGTAACATTGTCATACTTTCGCTGTGACATTTCCTTGAACTTTAATTAAGTCACCTTTAAAGCCAAGGTGAATTATTTGTTCAGAACTTAATTATGTATTTATTTGTGGTTGAAACAGTTACCACATCCTGAAATTCAAGTCAAATACATTTTGAAGCAAAGTGAACAGAACTATAGGTTTTCAAAGCTGACTAGGACTGCCTTGAAAAGCAGTTACTTTTATCAGAAAAATGACAGCTGTCAGGCATTTCATAAAGGTCTCATCTTTGAAGGATATGGTTTCAGTTCATTTAGTTTGTGCTGTGTTGCATTTATATACTGTCAATACATTGTATAACACATTTTTCTGTCTGCGAGTTTATGCATGTAGCTCTAAAACACAATGAAATCATGACACCTTAATCTCACAAATCCTTTGCATCTGTGTTTTTTTGGTACATCTGTAAAATGAGTTTTCGGCTTCTATGCGCTGGAGCATAAATTTTAGATATCCAATGTCTACTGGGAAATTGTGATACATGTCATACCTGGAATTTGAAGAATGGGGATGAATAAAATGAAGCTTAAAAATATGGAGGAAAATAATAAAGTTACTTCAATGTTGCTTTTTCACACTGTTGAAAGCTAACATTCTTTATCGTATTAGAAACCCTATAATACTACACTGCTACTGCTAGTCTTTGAGACTGTATTGCCTCAAAATGCCTTTTGACAACAATGATCAAAAGTAATATGTTCAAGAAATTGGTAATTAACACTAATGTCATGAAAATATTAACACTGTAATCCAACAAACAAGTAACTTTGTCTACGTTTGTGTGAAAAAGCTATTAAAGGGCTCTGGATTGAACCCAGCCACCTTGATTATTCTCCAGGGGAACAGCTAGCTGAGGTGGGAGGTCAGCTGCCTGGCCTGTATCTAACCCTGTTGATTTGTTTCACCTGTCCCACTGGTACACAGTTGGCAGTCTTTTTTTTTTTTTTCCCCAATACCCATTAGACACCTGTTCACTCTGTTACATACAAGAAGTACCCTGGCTTGTGCTGCTGGGTTCTTGAAGCTTGTCTCTCAAAGGTCATCTTAGATCCTCACCCCATCCAGGATTTGAACTCTTAACCTTTTTGTTTTGTTTCCAAGACTTAACATACAGCTATACCAGCAGCATACACTACATGTGAACAGATTGTGTAGGTTTGATTTGGCAGTGCTGCAAATGGCTTTTTTAGTGTTTCTTCTGTGTAATACATTGGTTTTATAATGATATTTTTAAACATTTATTTAATAGCTATTCAAAGGATAAAATGTCAATACTCTAAATGTTGTGCTGTTTTGACTGCAAGCAAAATAATTGAATCAAAACAAATTGTCTGCTTATCAAAGCCATTTCAATTTTTCACATTAGTATGTCTTGAATTTAAGCTTTAAGCCTATACCACCACTTACTTCACACCATGTACTGTAGCAGATGCGAGAAGTTGAACATGCAAACTTATATTGATGTTTATATACATTAGGTAGCAGTATAAACATTTTACAGATATTGTTCAGTTTCAAAAGCAAGACAGTTGCAACAGCTCCAAAAACTTTCGAAGCCCCATTGCTAGAAAAAAAGAGCTCTTGAAAGGGATTGCATTAGAACTGGCAAATGACACCCATCGTCCAATTTTTATTTTCCACTGCTCTTCACTGAATTTTGGCACATGCTTTTGGCTAAGAAAATTGCTTGTTTTAGCATTTTGTTATGATGTGATTATAAATTCAAGTGTGTTTTGATACACAGTGGAACTGAATAGCTCACAAAGCTGACAGAAACACTGGCACCAGTGTGTGAAATGTGAATGTGGTTTCCTATTGGGTAAGTTCAATAAATGCATAATAATGCTATAAGTTTGAATCACTTGTGTAATAATGCTATGCGCTTGAATCAATGTTATTTGGATTAAATAAATACATCATCTTGTTACTCTGGAGTTTTTATGGCCTATAAACAATTGGTCTCCATCATGGAACCTCAAACGAGTGTTCACTGTATCTGTGTGGGTCTCAGGACTTCACTTTTCAAGCCACCTTGTCCATATAAAGCACTTGGTCTTTATGACTAAAAGTAGAGAAGCAGGTGCAATTCACTTTCAAACAACAGGTTGCAGCTGCCTTCTTTTGCCATATTGCACCTGCTTTACAAAAACATTCCCCGTTTTTTGCAACTACCTAATCTTACAAATGTATTTCCCTAGTAGTGGTCAGTTTGAACAGCAATTTACACAGTATTTATAAATGAACTACAATATAATGTAATAAGCTGTATTTTTGCACCTAGGGTTGTTGTAGCTGTATGGTAACATACGTGATTTTGGCAGTCATTTTGTAATGTATGTTCAATCCAGGCTTTAGTCAGTAGTTAAAATAAATCTAGAAATTATCAGAGTTATAAACGAAAGTACTTCAACATCTCAAGGTTCCCCGGGAGAGACAAGATGGGTGGTAAAATAATTTCTGTGTTACACACAAGGTCTTTTTATAATACAAATAGTGTGGCTTGTCCATCAGGTATCAGCCTGATTGTAATTCCTGTCATGTGACAAGATTTAGCTTTAAATGCATTTGGTTCCACCAACAGGCCTTATATGACTTTGCTTATGCTTAACAGCTCTTTACCTATTTCAGAGTACTTGCCTTACACTATTGTACCTTTCAACCATTCAGAAGGGGCTCAGTCATGGTTACAGCTTGCAAGTGTTGACGTGTTAGGCCCGTAAGCTTTTGTTTAAGTGGCTGGTCAATGAGCAGGGTGCCTTACGGCAGAGTGAAAAATTCCTACTTCCCCAGATAAATCTGATACGGACACAGACGTGTTGATCAAAAGGTGCAGACTTGTAGAGTGACAAACCTACACAACCCTAATCTTAAGGGGAGCGGAATCTCATTCTTTCTCCAAATGCTTTCTGACAAAACACAGACACACATATATATATATATGAGAGAGAGAGAGAGAGAGAGAGAGAGAGAGAGAGAGAGAGAGAGAGAGAGAGAGAGAGAGAGAGAGAGAGAATATAATAGATGAGTTACAGGAAAATAATTCCATCTAGGGTTTCTGTGACGTCATAAATTACGAAACTGAAGGTCGAATAATTTCTAAACTGTCAGAGAGACGTTCCTCTCCAGTTTCTCTGAGATGCGAATGTACCAGCTTTACATATTTTTTTAACGTATTCTCATTTTGTTGCTCATTATTAAACATTTCTGTACTGTGGGTGTTGTAGAGTGATTGAAAACGAGACATTTTGTGTTTTAATTTTTAGTGTTGGCCTCAAGGAGTTGAATGGGTCCAAGTTCAAGTATATTTTCCTCTATATATTATGGGGTGCCAAATATGTGTATATATGTGTGTGTGTGTGTGTGTGTGTGTGTGTGTGTATATATATATATATATATATATCTATACTATATATATATATATGATCATTCTAAAGCATCAAGCAAGATGGGCCAAACAAGCAAGATGGGCAGAATGGCCTCCTCTCGTTTGTAAACTTTCTTTTGTTCTTATATGTGTGTGTGTATGAGTGAATATGACAACATCAGCCTATTCTCTAGGCTCTTCTATTAAGCCATTTTAACAGCTAATCCACAATTAGTAATATCAAAATTGCCACTTTCTTGTAATTAGTAATAAGAAGCTAACATATATTTACGTATTTAGTGGTGCAGCTTATTCAGCTTATTCAAGATATAATTCAGTAATTTGCAACATGCTTCAGTAAAATGTTACAATTAAAATAAATACAGAAACAAACTTGATTTCCTAGGTGGACTTATAGCTTGTCTAGTTTAAGTACTTTACTTTTGAACAAAGAAAATACGCATTTAAAACAAAAATCACAATTACAATTGACTTATAGACAGGGGTTCACATAGCTTTTATCATTAGGTTCTCATGTGAGTACCAGTAGAAATGGTTCATTACGCACCCAAATTAGGGGTCCGAGTCTCCACCTCCAGCAGTTCAAACAATTGGCATGTCAAGCATTCGGAGAGCAAATTTGGAGCGAGATTCTAGTGCCAAGGCACCTCATATAGTGCGAGCAAAAAATTTGGCATATTCTGGCATAAGTAGACATGTTTAATATATATATATTTATATATATATATATATATATATATATATATATATATATATATATATATATATATATATTATTATATATATATATATATATATTTATATGTTATATATACTAACTACTCAAATGACCCACAGTCATCCACATACACAGGAGAGAAGGTTCATGTCATGGGAGAAGTTGTAAAGGGGGGCTTGGGGCAGTGTTTCAAAACAATTTGGCACTAATTTTCAAAATGATTTGCACCCTGTCAAGGATGCTGGGTTTAGGAGCAAAGGTTTGTATTGATATATATTGGCAGTGTCAGGGACAACAACGATAGTTTATGAATGTTTAAGTAGGAGTCCGGATTGCTGGTTATTACAATTTTTAACAAATCATCATGCATTCTCTGTTTATTTCAACAGCCTACCACCTAATTCCAGCCCTGCAGATTCAAAAGCAAAAAACAAACCACTTATTCACTTCATTAGTGTTGTTGAACACATTAGCTTGATGGCACAATTATATTCATTGATGGATATCACAGGGAAAAGAAAATGATTGGAGCTATGAACTGGAGTGATTTCACCGATCGCTCTCAATTAGTTTTTTTTTTTAAGTTTCTTTAATAAAACTTTGAAGTAGCTAATGATAGCGCCGGCAGGGATGGACTTTTTCATTTCATTATGATCAGCAATAATAAGCTCAGTTACCCAGAGATCGCTGACAGATACCAGAGAGCTTGAGACTCAATAGAAAATCGTGGAGGTTAGGCAGGTATGGGTCACAGCCAGATAATATGCTTGACCTTGCAAGTGTAAGCACCCTCACTGCCTATATGCTTTCCTATTAAAAAAGTGCTGAAGGTACATTCATTTGTTGAAAAACAGTGTACTGTAGATGGTAACAGTAATCCAGTGTTATAGTTACCTGTGGAGGGATATAATCCTTTCACCAATGTGTAATGTCTAGTGTTAAGTAATCCTGTAAGATTTGCTAGTTATAAGTGATTGGGTGATTTGGAAGGTGCTTTTGATTTAAGGAAGACAAGCAAGTTTCAGCAAACTATATATTATTTTAAAATGTAGCTGTAACTTGTTCCTCTGTACCACTGAACCTTCTCACATCAGTTTTATTCTGAGGAATTATTGCCATGAATGTAAAATTTGGAAGTAGACTACCTTTTTTTTATGAAAAATGTATTTTAGTATTCTATTTTTTTCTTTTTGTCTTTTTTTTTCTTTTAGTTTAATTGCAATGATTGGTTATAACAAGAGTAAAACCCTGAAGTTACGAACACGTAGGGATAAGAGGGTGTTCATAAGACACTAACTATAATTCTGGAAGGTCTACATAACATAAGGAATAATAATAACAAAACAAAAAATAAGCCAGGAGAGCAGCGTTTAACTGTTCCCAAAGACTTATTGGTCTCTGTGACGGAAAGATGAGTTCTGGTGATGAATCTTCCTCCCGACCTGTGAGGGCGATAAAGAACGAGAGGAGAAGTATCTGGAAGGGCTGGCCTGACAGTTCGTTTCTGGGTCAGGGAAGTGGGTCAACCTGGAAAGAAGCGCGACTCTGTTGTAAGACCGTATTGATTTGAAAGGTAAACGAGAGGCAGCTGCAAGTAATAAGGCAGCTGCAACCGTTTACCTAGATATCATGCGGGATTACATATAGGGGCCAGGGTAACGCTGATCTTTTCCTTCGTTTGGGTAAAAGCCCAGCAGAGAGAAGGACCAAGAGAGGAGCTCTCGTGCAGAAAGAGAAGAGTGTATTGTGTATTGTGTTTTGGGTTTTGTCTGTTTTGTAATTGTCTGCATTTTGCACCACCAGACAGTTAACTCACATATCCGGAGCTGTCGCCCAGGGTCAGCACAATCCGGATCACCACTGCACAGAACAGTCACAACATTCCCGTGTCTTCGCGCACCACAAGCACGTTTGCACTCACCCAGGACTGGTGAACGTGCGTTCGTTTTTGTTCAGGACTGTGCCCTGCTTTGTTATCCCTGCACTTTACACATCGTTGTGTATAGCCGGGGATTTATTATTTGACGGTCACCAGACCTGGATTACAAATAAAAGCACTTTTTTTTCACTGAATCACTGTTGTCTGTTCATCACTCCTGCACCGCACCACCGCGACATCTGTTCCCCTTACCAACCACTTTGGCACAGTCTCTTACAGTCACCATAGACCCTGTTTCAGGTTTCAGGCTGTAAGTGTGGGGTTTGTAACTTTAAGATTGGGTTATGGGGTTGAGATAAAAGAAGCATCAGCTTGAGAATCGGACCCACTGAACCTAAGATTATGAGTAACTCAGTCGTCAAAACTTTACCAATCAACAAGTACTTTTAAATTACTGTATGTCATCATCCAAATGCATGTGAGGGCCCCCTGAGCAAGGCACTCAGGCAAGATCTGCAGGAGAGCTGATGAAATAACTAGAAAACAGACAATTTTTTAATCCTTTCTTCTTAGAAACTGCTGAAAATGTCTCCTTCTCATTGAAAACACCTACTGTTTTGTGCAATGAATATTTCCATTCTTAAAAAGCCTCTAACAAATTTAAACACAGCACCACATTGTTTTAACCCTGGGGAGAATACCGTGAACAGGGTGGCATTTGGGAAAAGTTGCAGGGTGTTTTTTATCTCTTTGGAGTATTCATGTAATAGTTTAGGTACAGCAGGAGGATTCATATAGCTCCCTTACCTTTAGGATACACTTTAACTATTGCCTGGCTGATGAATTCAGTTTTGCATAAGTTCGGGACACAGTTTCACTACTTTTTGTATCACTAAAACTTTTTTGACATTTGTTTAAATCGATATCCATTAACTATAACTGTACAAAATGAACATCACCGTTCATGCATGTCTTTTCCAAAGAGGGGTGTTTAAAAACTTACTGGTGTGTGTGTGTGTGTGTGTGTGTGTGTGTGTGTGTATATATAATTAGCATTGTTATGTAAAAGGCCACATTAATTAAATTTTATATTAATCAATTTACAATGTGCCACCATTATACAGGGTTCTGTAGTAACTCTTAAATGATTTATGATTCCTAGGAAAATAAAAAAAAAACTAAATGTTACACCTTATCTGTAGTGAAAGCCTAGCTAATTATCTGCAACGTACTGAGAGAACAGTGCAGATCTGAAAGCACACTTGAGACAAGTTGCTGGAATGCCCTCCCTAGGGAGATGCAGCTGCGGCTGAGGAGGTAGGGGGAGGGGGTGTGGCAGTAATGGTTGTAGTGGTTTGGGGGGCTATCATTAGACTGTTGGGAAAATAATAGCCCCGGGGCAGGCCACGGCAAACAGGAAGGGTGTGGACAGGATCTGAATGCAGCTGCTGTGCTGAGTGGCGTCTGTTCCCACAGTCTTTGATCTATGGGCATACAACGCTCTGTGCCATGAGATAAACACTCTGGGAGAGCTGGTTTGTTTGTGTTACACATAACTCCTTAATGAGATATGCCCAGGCCAGGCTCTGGAAGCCTGCGAGAATGCCAGATGGGAGAGAGGAGGCACACAAGCAGTGGGAGACGTGCAGGGACATTGTCACCCCTGTGCTAATTGATTGTTGACAAGGACAGCATTGATTACACTGTGCTGCCCTACTTTGGTTCACTAGTTCACTAGATCCTTACAGAGCCCTTGGATTCTGTTTAGGAACTGTATTTACAAAAGAGCATTTTTATTATTATTATTTTTTTTAATAGGAACAATTTATATTGACAACATGTTAAAAGTAAAATACTGAAAACTCTTAATTCTGAAATTAATTGGAAAGTATCTATATTTTCAAGCAGGACAAGGAAGTGGGAAAAAAGCTGTCCAGGCACACTTTGCTTTATTGTCCAAGTGAGAACACCGCACGCCCATAAAAATGCATAGATATTTGAACAGGGTAGGCAACACTTCCAGTCATTTTTTTAAATTGAACTTATTGACCTTCTGACCAAGCACTAAAGCTCAAATGAATTAATCATACAGTAAACCCTCTCCCTTTGACAACGGCCATCAAGCTCACTATTCAGACCATACCCTCTCAGTCCCTATTTATGTTGGAACAGTCTGAGGATCGCCTTCTATTAGAAGCAGCTTTTTATTCAGGCCATTCCACTCAGTCCCTTTGTTGGTGGTAATAGAAGGTTTCCACTGTTGCAATAGAATACTATCGTACTGTAGATGGGTGGGGAACTGTGAACGGGAGAGTAGGAATCTGAACTGTAAATCTACTTCCTGACCTGGAAGGGCGCTAAATAAGGTTGGTGGTATATCTTCACAGGGGCGGGCCCACTCAATAGTAGAACGGAACCGGAATTCGGCCATCCTGGTGAATGGGCGTAGCTGTAAGACTACTGAAAAACTCTATGGAGATCAGCTGTGGGGCACACAGTGATTGGACAGAGCGGGGAGATTAGCAGTACAAAGGGGATGCAGCTACGTGAGTATGGCCCCTTATGCTCACAAACTGGAGTGCTGCTTGTTTGTTATTGTTTTATATTGACAGTGACTGATTTCGGGAGATGAAGCCACAGAGTCAACACAACCAAGTGGAGCATCTGCACTACCACTCCACTTCAACCTGATTCAGCACCACAGAGCACCTGTACCCTGGAACTGTATTTATTGTTTATTATTTTGGGAACCTTTTTGTCTGGGACTGCAAGCCCACCGTTGGGTACCCGATACCATTGCTGTTAGAGGGGATAATTTATTGAATAAACAACAACGGATTGTAAATACACCCTCGGTTGTATATTGCACCACTGACATCCTGCCAGGAACATTCAGCCATGTCATGCTGCTTCACATTGACTCCTCTATAACTAATAAACACTATACATAGTGCTAATTTTAGAAATGCCACCTGAACTTAATAGAGTCAATGATTATTGTTTTGACTAGAAATCTTTTTCAAAGACGTGTTGTTTTTGAAGACATTGAAAAAGACTTCTAGAAGAAATGTCTGTAATTTAATTTATTATGTATTCAGTATTTTTTAAATGCACACTGGCTCTGGTTTGAGCACTTTGTGTTCCCGTGTTTGTTTGTGTGGTATAATTATTATGACTACCTTGTAGTAGGAGAGACATTCTGTTTTTGTCAACCTTCATCATCTTGGTCCATGATAAATCATGTGACGGTAAAACTTTTTTTAGCGTTTGGTACCTGTCGATTTTAAAATTTCCAAGTGTTTGTGATAAGAGAAAATGTTAAATACGAACACATATGAATCATGGCATTATCAAAAAGACAACAATTAAAAATTGACCAATGTGAAGCTTTGGTCTCAAATGTATATACAGGGCTTCTAGTTTTCGGGTTTTATTTTTGATCACGTGATGTCCCTTTAAACATATTTTGAGCCGATTTGCTTTCTTAATCAAACACTAATTACCAAAGGAAGTTTTTTCTTTTTACCCTCATATCTTGAGGGAGTTTAGAAACGACATGCATTGATCTCACCTGATTCTATTTGAATCTGCACTTTGTTCTGGCTCTAATCGCCAAATACTGCTTATTAATAGCCACTGCATTAGTTTCTAGTAGTGCACCACTAATTTAAACCATCTGTTATTTAGTTAAGGCTTAACAACTATTAAAGTTTAAATTAGAAGCCCTATTTATATGCTGTCCTGTATAAATTAGGATTTTCATGTGGTGGTGGTTAATTTTGGCTTTTACACTTAGACTTAAATCAAATGTTGTTGGCTAAGAACTTTTGATTAAATTCATTTTACAGCAATATAATACATGCAGAAGAATTTTAAATTCATTGGTGTGGATTTTACATCATGTAAACTCCTATGAAGCATGGCTTTCAGCCAAATGTTGGGGTCCCTTTTTCTTTGTGGGCAATGCCACTTTACAACCCGCTACTTCACCGGAAACACAGATGAAGAGACACAGGGAGACGGTATAGGCGCTTCACCAAGCCTCTCTTTTTATTTGGCAACTCTGTTGAACACAAAGAGTAATGAACATTCCACTGTCCCTCTGCATTGCCAGCTACAACTAGAACAGAAATTCAATGCAAAATGTGTTGTAATGTACAAGTACATTACAACACATTGCGAACAGTAGAACACATTATCTGCATGTCTGTGGCAAACAAATGAAACATTGCTTTCTACATTAATTCTCTACAGTACATAATGGTATGGAGAAAATATAAAGAAAGTAATAAACAGCTTTCCAATATTTTATACCTTTTCGTTGGGAATATTAAAACACAATAACTTTTTTTTTTTTTTATATGGAAATAATAATAAACCTCAATGATAAAATTAAAACTCAACTCCAACTGATTGATTGTCTTTCTATACAGGGCAAAATACATAAAATTAAACTCAGGTAGGATTCAAAATAACCTATTCATATTCTGATTTACTTACCAATCATAATATCCATCATAAATCATACAGTGGCACCAGCCACACTCACACAGCTCGTACTGAGCCAATAACGCCCCACCACAGAGACACAGCAAATAAACCAACAAAGAGGAACAGGATCAATTTCTGATGTGCAAGTTGGTGAAACTTCACAAACTTGTTCTTATCCACATTACGTGAAGAAGAGTCTGTTATTTTGCCCCTGTGTTATTTTGCCCTAATAATATAAGTCTAGTGCTGACCTTCCCAGGCAGCCAGACATGTTGTAAAACATTATACCCACCTTGGGAATAGAATTAGGAAAGAATGGCATGTCAAAAAAACAGAGATAGACATCCTTTTAAAGCAAATAAAAGACTTGCATGTTGCCTCAAGGAAATCACTGTTGTCTGAATATAAACTAATCCCTTGTCAAAATTCCAGCAACATCTAGTTAAACAAGTGTTGCACCACACTGCTAACCAGCTGCTACCAAAACCCCAATTCCCCTTAAACAGGAAATTATTCATTTAGGTTCAGATTTACAATTAACTGGCTGCCACCAAATTTACCAATGACCCCCTGATTAACCCAGTTTAGTACCTTTTAAATTACTGGGGCCAAATACCTGAAACCAATTTACCTTCTTACATGTGCAGATACTTTTATTCAGAACAGTAAGCCACACGTGGGAATGAAACACCACAGCAGTGTCAGATGCACTATTAACATTTTATTTTATTATACAATTTATTACTCCAAGTAAAATTCAACAAATATGAAAATAGAAATGCAGGTTTAAAATTTAGGATAATTTTAAAATACTAAAACAGGTCTATTCAATTAGCAACAAGTCAGTTATCAAACCATAAAGCAAGTAAGAAAAACACTGCACTAACTATAACTAATATTCCAAACGTGAAAGAATTAATTATAAGTTACAGCTACTCAGCCCCAATCCTTACATTGAACACCAGTTAGGCCGAGGTGCGTCCCCAATCGACCCGCTCCGAGCTCAAAAAGGAGAAAAACCCAGAGGAATCATTAAAAATGGACACATCCGAAAATCTATATACATTTTTATGTACTTTACATTAAAAAAAAAAGAAAAAAATCTTGCCTAGGGATGTTGATCAATTTAAATAAAGCAGGCTTGGAAATGTGAAATCCCTCCTGTTGTATTGCCATTTTGGTACACCCATCCCCATCAAGAGAGACTTCAGTATTCTGTACTGTATATATAGATATAGACATTGTTAAATAAGTATACTGATCATAGATGGTGTAGTGTAGCCGTGGTTGAGACACATGCACTTCGTATACATATAAATATAAAGTGTAGTTTAGCACTCCACGTGAGAGTTAGATTTGTGTTTTTGTTCTAACTATGACACTGGACGGCTACGCCATTTACCAGTCAAAACCACTTCTTACACACAGTTTACAAGTTTAACCAAACTCTAAGGTTTGCACAGTACCTTTTCTTTACTTTTTCCACACAGAACTTTGGGTTTCACCCAGAGAGCCCAGACCAAACATTTTAACTAGTTCAAATAGTTGTCTGCTAATTACAGGCAGGTGACACTAATAATATTAATAATACAATTAAACAAATAATCAGTGCACCTGCAGCCACAAAACCCACATTTTCAAATCCAATCCAATCCACCCAAGCCAACTACCACCAACATATAACCCAACACTTTACTTACAGGCAGGGCTCTGTCCTGCCACCGTATTGCAGTTACACAATAATAGATCACACAGAGCTGACTACTTCCTCTTGAATATAATCAATTCATTCTGCAAAATGTATTATTGGAATATGCTGCATTGAGTTGAGTAAGATGTTCATAAGACATGAACTGAAATTAAGTATAACAATATGGGTGGTAACTAATTCAGTTGCCTTGACGATCTTGAAAAGTTGCCACTTATATTTCTTGCTCCAGTCGGTCACGCTATAGACATTTGCTGTAAATTCCAGCGCTGAAACCTGAAGCAAAACAGCTTGAAAGCAAAGCCATTTAAAAGAGCAGGAGCTTGTGTAACAATAAGGCAGTGGCTATAACAGTATGTACTGGAACTCTCGGGACAGAGAAGGGTCAAACGTGCAGATCGGGATTTCAGATAATTGTTGTTTATCAGCACCTGAGCATGTTGTGTGTGGGGCCCTGTTTTTTTAAGAGATGCTGCCCTTCCGGTGAGCCATGAAATGAGGTCTAGTCTGCTTTGCAGAGGTTAACAATTTGGTTTTGAAGAAGAGAAAGGATATTAACCCCAGTGCCCTGTGATGAGTCCCCCAAGTACCTTCAGCATCTCACCTTCAGGGATACAGAGATGCTTACATACTGTATATTCCCTAACCCTGTCTCTTGTCATGAAGCAGGGTTTAATTTAGAACTCTTTAGAATAAAAACCATTTCCAATATTTTATGCAACAAGAAAGTCTTCAAAAGGCCTCTTTCTACCAAGTAGTCAGCTGCAAGTTATATTGAAGACAGATTTGTTTTCTGTGTGTAATAAAATAGAGATTTCTCTTCAAGTTAAACCGCAATGACATGAAACTATTATACAGCTGAAAACTATATATCTCTGTCACGGATGGCTAGGTTTTGGCATCACAGACCAGGAAATACACACACAAGCACTGTGAGTTGAGACACAAATGCGCTTGTTTTTATGTAATAGTAGAAACAAAGCAAAGCACTTTCTCAAAACAAAAGGCATGATGGACAAAACAAATATATAGATATATAAAACAAAACAAGTATCTTGCTGGTGTATCCCCAGCATAAGTAGCAATTAATTGTTGACCTTGTTTTTATATATTTTTTCTCTTTTCCTCTACTCTCTTTCTCTCCACTCTCCTCAACCCCGGTCAGCAAAAGCTACTGGGTTTTATAGTAGTTGAGGGATTAACTGGCTATCAATTACCTTGTTTATCCTTCAACCACATTCTGCACAGAATTTCTAATAAGTGTGGTCGACAGCCAATTTGTCAATTAATTATTAGCTGCTGACCACGCATTCTTTCGCATTCTTAGTTTGGCAGAGAGTTAAACTACATTTAACTATAAAAATAAACAGAAATACATTTCAATAATAATAATTATTAATAATATAATAATAATAAATAATAATAATAATAATAATAATAATAATAATAAAATGCACAAATAATTTAATTGACTAACATTCGGTAAAGTGTCGTCTTCACTCGAGTATCAAGTGTCCTAATTCCGTCAAAATGAGTCGTGTTCTGTCACCTTCTTATAGTTTGGCAGAAAATCAATAAGTATGTTGTAAGAGTGACGAATAACATTTGTAGATATAAAACGGTTTTAGAATTTCTTAGGACAAAGAACGACCCCTTTGTCAACGGCTGGATCTTCTTGTTTATACTAAATCAGTAGTTGACCGTAAGTAAGAGGGTTAATGTTGTACATGTCATACTTATGAAGAAAGACACATTGTGCCAATAACGGTCAAAATGTAGTTTTTCACTGAAGGGCAGTACGTTGTGGGTGGGGGGGGGGTCGGGGGGCAGGGGGGGGGGAATTTTCTCCGTCCGACCTTTGTAGTTAATTAATGACAAATTCACATTAAAATGTCTGGCTGACGGTGGGACACATCGCCCTGTCTGTGTAAATAACATCCCCCACATCTCTTTGTGGTTACTATTACTCAAGCATGTGAGAAAGTTATCTTAACTAGAACTGATATCAGAGATATATTTGGAAGTATGTGCCTGTTTGCAAAGTATCAATCGCTAGAATTGGTGAACATGTTCCATTACTGGTGGTCTGAGATCCAATACCCTTTTCTGCTAAACTTGTGTGTGCTTTTTGGGCAAAATAAATAATAACATAACCATGATATGCACAGTTTGACAATAGTTAATGCAGTATGTAAGTGATTCACAGGTAATTTATTTTTTTCATTGTTATTACCCAATGCTAAGAAAGCAAATTTTAAGATGATTGCTACTAGAAATGTAATATACAGATACTCTTTAAATATTTGTACTAAGATTAGACACTGTTTAAAATGATACCCTTTACAGAGGGTACAGTACACAATGATGTGCCTTTATCTAGACACATCTATTACAATCTGGACGCTAATGGAATTCGGCAGGAACCAGTGTATAGCTGGTTTTCTCTGAACACTTTTGCCTTGTACAAATAGTAAGCAAAATACATTGTTGCAGACCACATAAGTGCCCCATGTCAAAATGTTAGAAAGACAATTGTTATTTAAAGATAAATATGTCTGCAACAGGTACATCTGGTATATTACTTTTGTGAGATTGGTTGCGTTTTCAGTTGTTATTTACCTGTCACATGAAATGAAAACATGCTTAACAATATAGCTGAAATAATTTTTCGGCACAAATTACAAAAGAAAATGGGTAGAATGGCACCTTTGTTAGACCAATGATAATTATGAGCTTTTTCTGTGATGTCGTGTCTCCATACAAATTTACAGTCATTTTTCAGTTTTTCTTGTTTATACCATCCTTTTATTAGGATGTCATCCTGTGACGGGGTGCCAACCCCTTGAGTGTATTTTATTATTTATGTATGTATTCATTTGTTGTTGTTTTTATTATTATTGTACTAGTATGTGGGCAGACAAAGCCATCAATCCTAATCATTATTATTGTGTTTATGTGCGGGCGGTCGAGCGTCGTCCATCTTTTATTATTTACTGTTTGAGACCAGCAAAAAAGCCGGTCTTGTAATGTGTAATTGGTGGGGATGGGATTAAAACCCATTCCCTAGAGCTCTCGAGGGAATGTGACTGGAGCCTTAATAAGGTAATTTATTAAAGGGTAATTAAGGCTCCAGCCACGAATATAAAAGGACCCACTCTCGGCTCAGAAGGGGAAGGGTGTCAGAGGAGAGACGTGAGTTTGGGAAAAGAAGTAAACAATTGCTACTTATGCTGTTTTTGCAACCAGCATACTACTTATTACGGTTTGTTTGTTTGGCCCCTGTGCCCTTTTGTTAGGTGTTTTGTTTTGTTTAAATCTTTTGTTTATTATTTAATAAATGCGCTGAACACCGTTGCGCTTCAGTTTTGCCCTGTCCTTCTTTGTTTTGTGTTGTTTCTTCCTGGTCCGTGACATCATCGCACCTATGCACTGCAACCACTCTGCCACACATCCTTATACAGAACAGTGTGTAATTGGGAAACCATTATAATACCAGCATACTGAAGTAATCCCTGCATTACCAGTAATGACACCACAATTAATTATGGTACCAAGTTACAACTTATCGATGTGTATCGGTTTTTACCATTAGTATGTCAAAATATGTTAACATTGTCTTAACTTTACCAAAACAACAACAACATTGAACCCATATATATGATAGCACGTAATGAGGGATCCTGTACTTTGTTTTGTGGATGAATATTGATTTTTTTTTAATATTAATGTTGAGTACATATACTGACGCTTAATGCTGTAATATAGGTGTACAATTTGTATAACTAGCTATGAAATAATACAAAATACATGTCTAGTGTCTCTGTTTAACATTCTAGTAAAGTGGGGTCTGCCTTTCTTGAATCTCATGTTCAAAACCTGGGCCTTTAAAATGATGTGTAAGCTGAGTGTGGAATTTAAACACCTTTAATGAAAATGGTCCTTCATCATGCATGGTTGTTCTATGCATGAAATAGCCTGAAACCGGAAGACTGAGTCTGTTAAAAGAATGATACATCTTGAACATAATAGGCTAACCTTGTCAGAATACTTTAACATTATTGTGGCAGGCTGGCGAGTGGATAGAGGCCCAGAGACAGACTGCAGTTCAAACAAATATACTTTTATTATAAATAGACACAAAATAAACATTCACAAGGGCAAAATAAAGGGATTTAAACACAAATAAAGCAATACAAAAACAAAACTTGCAAAATTAAGGTTTCCAGGCTGGGCAATGCCTTCACTGGATCCACAAATACAAAAAACCACAAACACCAACCTGCTTCCTCAGCTCCCTCTTTTCAAATGAGAAGCAGAGGCCTCCTTTTATGTCAGGTGGCTGGGCACTGATTGATCGTTAATCAACCTAATCAACTAATCAACCCCAGCCACCTGAACATAATAAACCCAGGCAGGTAGGGGAAATTAACCCCATCCCTGCCAATTTAAAGGGCAGAGCTTTGCTCTGCCACAATTATGCATAGCAAACACGTACTCACATGTAATAGTGAAATCTTTGTTAATGTGTTTAAAATGCTGAACCCTGCGTAATTCAGATTCTTTCAGATGGGTAGCACCGTTAGGAATTTTAGGTTTAGCAAATTCTCTGAGATTGAAGGGGTGTGGGAAAATCTCAGGAGTTCAGATCTTTTTTGGATCAGCTGATTTTTTTCCCTTTTTTAATTCTTTGTACAGTTTCTATTGACACTGGGTCAATCTTCTGGGAAACTGTCAGGCAAAAGTGTGGAACGTGACTAGCACATATGCTGCCTGCTCTTAACAGTAGGTTGTTTTCATTGAGTTTTTAATTTATTCTGGATTGGTCGTCTGATGAAAAAAATTCATTGTACCATTGGGCTGAGTTAGATATTCATGTTTGTCATAATAAGTTTCACTCAGTAGATTTGAACTACTGTACACTGTTCTACTGCATATCATTAAACTCATGTTTCTTCTATATGAATAAATTATTTGTTTAAGAAGTCTGACCATACACAGCCAAGTTCCATGAATCCATTATATAGCATGCACTGAACAGGGGTATTTTTGTATTATTTCAAGGTACAGTATAGCAAGGTTATACTTTTCTTAATTTACTCTGGCTTTGTATTACATTCTATAATATTAATATTTGAACCAGACCTAATGAACTCCGAAAAAACAAGTTTGTTAAAAATGGCCTACACTTTTAAAATGGCCAGTCATTCCAATGTATCAGCAAAGATTTACCATTGAAAAATGATAATGAGGATGAGGATAATGCTAATTGCAACTGTGTTTTAATAAGTCAGCAACCTCTTCAAGTCAATTTACCATGAAAGATGGATTGGGATGATAAAGGGCTATCATATGCAAGTCGATTTACAGCATCTTAAGAAAAAAAAGTGAAACATATTTACTTATGTAATATAGCTTTTAACACATGATAACTGACAATTCAGTAAACCACAGATCTTAAAACAATATCTTCAATAATCTGGGGTTTTGTTTTTGTTCCTTTTTTGTTTATTTCATGTTGTGAGTTGTAATACATTCCTGAATCCATCTGTACTATAATTTTTTCTTTGTGTATAATAATGAGCAGGGACTGTTAGCTTGAAAAGCACATGTTTTTCCTTGAATAAATTTCATTTTACACATAGCCAATTTAGGACTATTTAAAATTATGCTAGTACAGCATGCCTTTACGATTATATGCTGTCAATATCAGATGTGCTAAGCCAAATGGGAAATACCTTCATATTTTATATGCAAGTGTTGTGTGCTTACAGACAAGCGTGAGTCCACAGACAGCAGTTTTACAGAGTAAGAAGCACGTATATAGTCCACAGCCCACATATAATTACCTCTTGCAGCGCTATTAAATACAGTTAAATACAATATCGAAATGTATTTATACAATGTGCATAAGTATACATTTTACAAGCTAAACCTTGTTATTTACCATTGTTTAAAGACAGAAACGTGTTATTTTTCACAATTGGAATGTCACAAACATATTATGTTGGAGGTTGGGTACATCCGAAATCTATTGTTCTTGAGGTTAGGGACTTTGAAATGGAATAACTGTGGTCTGGAGAAAAATGAAGAGGACAGTATTTTAATCCAAACAACCTTTTGTTTTGTACCAAGACAGAATTGTTCTAATTGTACATCAACTGGTAAGATGTGCCTATACAATTTAAATTAAAATGTTATTGTTATCTTTTTTGTAATTAATTAGAGTCCTTTGGCTGGACCCAGTCTGGTTAAACCTACATTACATTCAAACAAAAAGGTAGACTGACCCACAGCCCAGTGAAACAGGGCAGTGCTATTCTTGTACCATCTGCAAGTCTAAACTATCCATGATGCTTATATCATTGCATGCATCAACACTTTATTATACCGGACCACATAATGAATACTTCTTCATATGGAAGCAAAGAGCCTTGTGCTATTTTATCTTGTCATTTAATACACATAATTCTTAAAAACAACATAAACAGTCTTTTTTTAGAAACTCGCTTGGCACATCTCACTTAAAGGTAACTGTTTAACACAGCAAGCTGCATAGCTCTAAGTTGAATCAGTTTTTGTTGTTTTCTGCTTTTAGTGGTTTTGCAAAAAAAAATATATAAAGCCCTTTATTTAAGTTTCAAACTTGGCTATAAGCAATGGTAAATGCTGCCTAAATTGGTGGGATTGGAACACTGCACTGCGGTTTGTTGGGCTGCTGGGTGAATAATAAATAAAATAATGGAAATGCACAGAAACACCTTTAGAAATATTAGAGGGAATTGGTGAGGAAAAAAAAAACAACAAAAAAAAAAAGTGATTCTTAGTAGCATCAGACTGGGAAACAAGAACGGACTGAGGGCCATATTTATAAAGTATTAACATGCTGCCAGTAAATAAAGTCATACACATGTGTGCTCCAATTCTTTATGAATATAAGCCTTGTCTAGTTGAAGGAGATCTTAATTGTGTGTGTTGTGGTCAAAAAGAACAAAGAAGTATAGTAATGGCATGAGTTCATGTCTCCATGGGCAGACAGAGTGGAGACAGGCCATGAGCTTGAGAGTGAGAACAATGACGAACTCAAAATGAAGCATAGTGACACAGATTGGAAGGTATGTGTAGTGCAGAAGGAATAGGTTGTAGATGGTTCCCAACACATCCGGTGCAACGACATTGAAAATAGTGGGGTTGTAGGAGAATGAGAAACAGAGAGTTGTCAGACATAATTAAGAAAAGCTGTCTCCTGATGTCTGTGGTTGCTGAGAAGAAAGACACTCATTTCCTTAACCCTGTAGTGGGGGTTAAATTATTAATTGAGATACAGTAGAATGGAACTAAATATTACTTGCATCTGTATATCAGAGCTCTTTGCACACACTTGGTGTGGTACTATATGTGTGTGAATGTGTTCACAGTGGAAGGTGATGGTATAAGAGTACACTATTATTTGTGAGAAAATTGCTGCTCAGTCAATTCTGGATAAATTATCAATGATGCATTTTTTAGTCAAAAGTAAATTTATTTGCCCATGATCAAGGCTGTTCTTGTATTGTAGGTCTTTCAAATTGGAAATCAACCTTCTTGTACCACTATTCATTGTGTGTTAGTCAATGTGTTTGAACTTTCAGACTAGGAATCTAGTTCTTGCACTGAATCTGTACCAAATTTACTGCTCAGAAGGGTTTGGTACCTTGCCAACTAAAACGTCCGTTATATGCCCACCATTTAAACAACTAACTTGAGATAACATTGTCAGCTGCCTACATAGAGTCTTGCCCTTCTATTAAGTTAATATACAATTAGAGGTTACAATAGACCTCAGCATAGCAAGGTTAAAAAACATTCTAACCCACTCACATTTATTGTAAAAAGGAGATTTTCTGGAATCGCAGAACTGCCTGTTGAAAATCCCACAGACAATTATCACCCTCACACACACACACACACACACACACACACACACACACACACAGGCACACACACACACACACACACACACACACACACACGTTTGCATTCCTATATTTGTGGGGACTTCTCACTGACTCTAACTATATTTTTATTTACTTTTTCTAACTCCAGTCAGGCAAAACTCCACATAGGGTGAAAGACGACAACAAACGAAATATTTTGGCACTTTATTATTTTATTTTGAAGGCATATTTAATTCTTAAAAACGTGTTTTACAAAGTGGGGACGTCCCCACAACATAGTTTTTTCAGGAGTTACTATCTTTGTGGGGACATTTTCTCAAATTTTGTCTGCACATTGATAGTAATACATGCCCCCCCCAACACACACACACACACACACACACACACACACACACACACACACACACACACACACACACACACACACACACACACACTCGCACACCCTCCTACACACTTATTCATATCTTTCATTACAAGGGTTCCTGTAAGTAAGCAGCAGAACAGTATGCCAATAAATAATGACTGTGAAAGTAAGAAAGCATAACAACCTGACTTCCTTTTTTGTTGGAAGAGAGACATTGTTGAAAGCCAGCGGTCTAATGGCTTGGTATACCACAGGAATGTGTCAGCAGAATGAGCAATCAGCACAGGGCACATTTAACTTATCTGCTGTCTGTGAAAGTCTGTGTCTTTTCCCCTTCAGGTTGCTCAAATGAAATAATCTTGGAAACTCAAGTGGAATTTGGGAGGTGTATACTAATAAGGTCCTGATATAATGCCATTCTTTGAGCAATTCCACTCCTAGTTTAAAAACCGTAATTGTATTTTAAACTGTAAACTTCAGAGCTCTTTAAAGCCCTCTCTCAAGTGTTTACTGTAACCCTCTAAGCTAACAGAAAAACCTTGTGCCTAGCTATTTATATAGACCAACTCACCATTAAGATCACTCTCTAAAGACCAAAAAACTATAGTCCCTATGCTTTTGACAATTAGTAAGTTGAAATAACTTAATTTTGCTTAATAAATTGATCATTTATTTTTTGAAGTTATTCAAACAGTAAGCATCTTTTTACTTCAGTTTGCATTTATAATGTTCCTGATTTTTTTTTTTTTTTTTTTTTTTTTTGTGCTGCTTATTCTCCTTTTGTTCGTAGCATTCAAACAAATATAAAGTGACTTGATTCCCTGTTATGTCACGAAAAAATAAAATCATCCTTCAACAATAAAAACATTCAGCTGTCCTGTGGTTTGGTCAGATTGTCTTAAGATCAGAAAATGTAATTGTTTATATACTTGAATGTAAGAGGCTTATTCATTTAAAAAAAAACAACAGGAAGGTAGTTGGGCAATGCTTATTTTTGTGGCGCATATATAAACACATAGTAACAGCAGCCACAGCTCACAGACAAGTTACATATTTAAGAAATTATAATCATTATATCAGCCATAACTTTGACAATAGAACATGTTTGTCTAGGGAATAAGCAATGGTAGTCATGCTAAAGCATACTCAGTGATACTGCTGCATTATAATAGGTCATTTTTGATATCCAGGCAACACGGTAACCAAACAATAAACACAATGCAGCATCACAACCAGATGGATGTTCCTCAAAAGACATCATATGATTGCAATACTACCTTCTTGACCATCCCACCCTCAGTGCAAACCCAGAGAGGACCCAATCTGCATCAAGACATGATGAATCTGCAGAGTTTTTATAAGCAGAGTTAACAGTAACATTTTTCTACCTTCAAGAAATAACCTGCTACTGTATTTATTTTGCCTAAATATATATATAACAGACTATTGATTTTAAGATAACACCCCTGTGTAAATATTTTTCCATTTCAACAGTATACTGACCAGTGACCAGCAAAAGGAACCTGCCAGTTACAACATGATTAATAAAACCTGGGTTATAATCAGGGCTGGGGTAAATTGCTGTAATTTCCTTTTAATCAATTCCAACACATCATAGATCAAAATTTCAATTGCCAGTATTCTGTTAAAATTAGCTTCTCACAGTGGCAATACATTACTTACATTGAAGTCACGGTTATTCAATTAAATTAGCTTCAAATGAAAGCAGATGAACAATCACAACACTTGTAATGTCTCTAAAATATCAATTCCAATTCCAATTCCAATGAAAGAATTGGGATTTGATTTAAAAAAAAGGAATTGGAAATTGAATTGAAAAACAGGAATCAACCATTGCCATTGATTGTAAGGTAGATCCCCCTGAAGGTGGCAAGACAACTGCTAAATTGACAATTGTATTTATATGTATTATAAACAGACGTCTCTTTTCTGTATAAAATACAGTATTATTAGTGGCACCACTCAATGTATTATAATTTCTTTCCTCCCATTTTTTTTTTCTGATGCCTAACATATTGTTCCTATAAAATGTTTTCCAAATTGTTTTCCTGATAAATATTTTGTTGCTCGGTTTAATATTATCATTCAGCATCAGATTCCTCTGGAATGGACAAATTCCATACCTGGGGGAAAACAATCTGTTTTTTAGTTTGGAATGTTAGTTGAAGGGCACCAATGCATCAGCATGTGTTGGTTATTACTGTGTACTACTCACTTAGTAGTATTAATTACAAACCTCCAAATGTGTATCCACCATTTAGAAAGCTGCATTGCTGGGCACTACATCAATGTAGATAACCACGGAATGTTCCTATAGAACAAGCCTTAACAAAAAAAAAAAAAAATGACAGGAAAGCAAAAGACTGAAAAGATAAATAAACCTGTAAATAAATGTTTGACAAAACAATAAAGGGACTTCCTTCAGTTTTCTATTCACAATAAAACCCCTATTATCAGGCATTACCTTGGTAGTTGTCCTTGTCTGTATGATAGTGGTCAACTACCAGACTGTAATCAGGGGTCTATTGCTTATGTAGTTAATTCTGCCAAAACCCAATAATATCCCTTAGTAAATAACTGAATTCAATATGTACAAAGAGTATTATCAAATATAGATTATTCCAATTAATTTAATTATTCCCAAAATACGTTTTTAATGGTTTGATTTACAGTGTATTTATTTATTAAAATTAACACAACACAATGGATGATGTTTCCTGGTCCTTGTTGTATTTAAGAACTGACTATTCTACATAGACATCAATTCATATATAAACCTGAAATCAAAGTTCCAGACACCCTAAAATATCCCACTAACTTGTTGTCTTTGACTTTTATACTGCACGCAAAATGACTATCTCCTAACTTTCCCACAGTCTTAATAAGACTGGTTGAGGTCCAACTGCATTTCTTTCACCATTTCCCTTAATGACACAATCCTGTTTATTTAAATAGCCATGCATTTTAACTGCAAATAGTCATGCAATTTAACTATATAGATCTTATAGATGAGAACTACAAATGAAGCCATGAGAACCAGAAGCCACCGTGTCAAGAAGATTACAGTTTATCTATGACAGTCTGACAAAACTTAGCTGAAGGAGCAGGAGAAGGTCATAGTCTCTCCATCTCTTTCAGCAGCCCTCTCGGCTTCCTATTTCTGACTCCATTTTACTGAACAGTGTCAGCAGGCCAGAGGCTTGGCAGGAGTGATGCATTACTGAGCAGACAGCCTCAGGGAGGTGGAGGGAGAGAAAAAAATAATAATGAGGAAGGCAGGAGCAGAGCGAATGCATTGCGGAACCTCTTCAGGGTTATTGGTGGCAGACGAAGGGTCCTGTGAAAAGGGCTGCATCTACTGGCTGCCCTCCAACAGGAACTTCTCACAGGCTTGTTCTCATGCCTCCCAGTCCCAGGGTCTAACAAGGAGGCTTCAAGTGAGTTACATTTAATGAGCATCACAGAGGTCTTTTTGTGGGCCAGGCCTACGCCTGTCATTTGTTTTTGATCCCTTTAAAAAGCTGGCCTGGCTGCCCACTGGGGTTGCCCTGAGCCAGAAAACAGGTGCCATTCCCAGTCTGCCCCTGACCCTGAGAAACCTGCTGAGCAGCAACATCAACAACAGAGCCTCTGTCCGTGCAGGCAACTAGTTATGCTGCTCCCCTACAGCATTAACAATGATAAAGGCATGTATTCAAGTTAAAAGTGATGGATTTAGGAAAGTTAAAAAAAAAAACCCCAAAAAACATACATTTATTACCTGGTACTTTGTAAAATGCCCGGGCTTTAAATGACGTTCTGTGCTCTTATTACTATTATATAATATAATTAATTCTATTACTATAATATATATATATATATATATATATATATATATATATATATATATATATATATATATATATATATATATATATATATTATATATATAATATATATATATATATATATGTCCGATGATTACTGTTACACTTTATACACTTTATGTCACAATATGTACTAATAATATTATTATATACTGCATATAACGTATATATATATATATATATATATATATATATATATATATATATATATATATATATATATATATAATTGTAATGCTTATTGATAACAAAGGTTGCATTGCAGTGTTTGTATCCACAGTGACAATATATTTGTATTAAAGGAGTGAGTGGTGATCAATATTTCAAGATGTTTTTCCTTTTTAACATTTTGAATATCTTTTGATTATCTCCTTGCTTTTTATACTTTGATTCAAAATATTCAGATACAACACAATACAATAAAAAATGTTTGATGCTTCTGGGATCTTGTTAACTTCCTGTGCTATATATTCAGCATTGGTTACTGTGGCACTCCTTTAAGCTGTGAAGCCGAAAACTTTAAAAAGAACAAACAAAACCTTTTAACTCAACATTCAATTATGACCCCTTGACCAAGTGGAAGAGTGAATGGTGTGGTATGTATGTCAGCTGAAGTCAGGGGTCAATTGAAAGAGCATTACTATGGTAACAGGAATCAATCTGATGTGCACAGTGCAAACCTGTTGGACTGGGAGCTGCTACACACACTCACACACTCACACACACACACACACACACACACACACACACACACACACACACACACGCTCATCCATCTTCTAATAAGGTCAGCTGCCAGTTAGTCTGCAGTGACAGTGCCACCTCTTCCAGGAGAATACACTAATACACTGTGTGACGGGTCATAGAGTACTGCAAAGAAATGCAGTGGAACAAACATCTATGAATGCAGAGCTAATAAAGTGGTATAAAATGCTGTATATTTTTGACAATCTAAACATCTTTTAGACATAACTTCTTAAAGAAATGGAAAAGGAATATTGAAGTTTCATGAACTGGCCTAGAGCCCCATTCAACTAAGACAGATTTTTACAAATATTATAAGAAATAGTAACAAGAAGGGTGTTTGCCTATTGTGATTATACTCATATATCTTTAACAGTAGGTGGGTAGATTTTTGGCGTGTTTTGGATGGACAGTTTGGTATAAAAGTCTCTGACTTCTAGTTTCTTTCTCCTACCATTATGACACTGATTACACATTCCCGGATCTATCTAGAATGGTGTTTAGAAGTTATATGCCTCACAACATGTCATCCAAACATGGAAATGTATAAAAGCACATGCAGCTCAAGCACATTGTAATATAACATAAAAGTAATATTAGTATACCCAAGGCAAGATACTGTATCAGTCCCTGGCTGGATCTTACTGGGGTCAAATAGAGGGTGAGCATGGGTTGCTATTGAAATCAGGATATACTTTTTAAATGTCTGTGGTCTCTGAGCTGGAGCCTTAAATAACTAAAACTAAATCCTAACCCCAAACTCACCAGTGTGGTCAAAAACCCCTGAATGTTACCCCACCCATGCATACTACATGTGTGTAAATGCAACAATCATGTTTAGAAAGGACAAAGCTGTTTGGAAAAAAATAGTCCTAAAACTCCAGGTTTGACAGTATTGTTAAGGGAATACCCACAAATATATATATTGATGGGATGCATATTTGTTTCAGTTCCAAGACAAGTGATCATTATTACTATGCATATTATAGCATCTGATTACTGGTATAATGCACAATGCTTGCACCAAATGGGGCTTAGCAGTCATAAACAGACACTTCCACACAACAACAGCATAGCCAGTCATTTCAATTGTAATTGGAACATTTCCCACTGTGGTAGGAAGATTGATCACCTCTTTGATAGGAAATGACCCCCCTCCCACCCCGTTAGTGCTATCAAGATCTGGACACGGTTTACTTCATGAGGCAGGCAGATAAGATTCCAAATCCCTGTGGTACTGCGTGGCAATCTAGCAAGCGTTAAATGCAGAAAGTTACATTTATGGTCCAATTCTAGAGCTGTACTTGAGTATTTAAAAGCTTTAAAGTTGTGTGGGCTGGTTCACAATCAAGCCATTATTAGACATGTATTCTTATGCTGCAATACCTTGCTGCATTCCTCACAAAACATGCCTGAAAGGATGATGAGATACATATTCTATGAAATATCACAGCAATTTTTTTTTTTTTTTTACTGTTTTACATTATAATACATCTTTAACATGCTGTGCTTTATTCTTTGGCAATTGGGCTTGTCTTTTTCTCCATATGGGAGTCTGTTATCACTCTGTCTTCACTCCACAAATATCTGAAAAGAATAAATAGCTATTTATTTATTTACAGCAAAGTACAAATGTAAATTAACATATTTACAGTAGAATGCTGCAACTACCTTTATATTATAGTATAAAAATAATGTATTACATTTTACAGAAAAATACAACTGTAATTTGGAGCATTTACTATACAATACTTTGTTTGTCGTCAAGAAGGATGACTGCAGAGCGAGAGGTCATCTAAAGAGAACATGCGAGTGCCCCAGCCTTCTCTATTAATTGTACAGCCACTTTAAATGGAAAACAAGACATTTTAAGATCCATCATTCTCACACTATGAATTAAGTGTATCATAGAAATTAAGAAAAAAAAAGTGTTAATGTAATAAATGTAACCAGTCCAGAACAATAAGGATCAGTCGGCAGCTTGGACGCACTGACATTTAGTCTGGCCGTAAGCAGGCAGGCATTGAGGAAATGCTGAAGATAGCTGAAGGGAGGCTGCATCTGGCCACTAATGAGCCTTTCAGAACAAGCGCCGTTCACATCAGTGCTGCTTGTTTTCTCAGGCTGCCTCTTGTTGACTTTGGGACTGTTTTCATTACCATGCAGTACAATTATTCTCAGGCTTCAGGGTTTTATTTATTAAGTGACTGCCCTTTTCTTGTCTGGAGCACAGAACAGCTAAATATAACTTCCCTCCTGATTTTTAACACTATAATGGACTCTGCTCACAGTTACCATAACCCTTCCTCTCTATCTCCAGACCTATTGCCTATTGTTTTGGTTTGTTTCAGACATGCTAGAGGACAGGGTGAGGTTGTCCTGTAAGAAGGTGGGCTAGACAGCTGTGTGTTACTGGGTAGGTTCTTAATGCTAACCTGTAGTAAGTGCAGATAGGAACGAGCTATGAGGAGCACACTGTGGTTCCCCCATATCTCACAGCAGGAGCAGAAATTGGCTAAACAGGGAGCACAGTACAAGGAGTGTTTTTATGTGTCTGTTTTTTAGTGAAAGACTCATATGGATAGACCATGGCCACAGTTAGATAGGCCATGGCCAAATAAGTACAATGGAAATAACACTGCAAATGACAGACAAAGCCATTATTGTGAAGGTGGTCCATTGACAGCATCTGAGATCATTTTCATTAACCATTTCATCCTCATTAACATCAATAAAAATATTTCTACTTTATTTTATTTTTATTTAGTGTCCCCAATTTTGTACCCCTTATTTTCTCCCCAATTAGGAATGCATTATTATTTTTCTCCTGACAGCAGCAAATCCCTACACAGTTCGGGATAGCCAAAGGTTCAGTGGGCACCCTTCTATCCAACGACCAAGCCAGCCTCCTCTTTTACACCCAGGAAATCAAGAGTGGATGTTAGCAAACTACCGGCTTCTGGAGGACAAAGGCCAGTCCTGGAGGTGTCCGCCTTTGAGCTCACCGGGCACCTGGCCAGCAGGGTTCGCTGTACTGTGATGAGGAGAAGCATTCTCTGCCGGTTTTCTCTCCCTAACCCACAGGAACGCCAAAGCCAATGCCACACTCCTTTTGTAATCTCCAGTGAAGATCGATGACTCCACATAGCCAGGATGTGAACCTGGAGTTGTATTTTATTGCAGAAGAGATTTTATGGGGACCAACATTGGAAAGAGTCCAGATTTCAGGATGAAATACAGTTTTTTAAATGTGTGTGGAGCAATGGAAGTGGCTCTAAAATATACATTATTTCACTTGAAAAATTCTGAGGATACAACACTGTGGAGCAACGCTTTACTCAGTGTTGGTCCACACCTATTTGAGTTTCCATGCAGTCTTTGCTAGACAGTGACAGTGCATGTTAGAACTCTACTTAACACATGCTGTGCTTTACTGCAACTGGGGTACAGGTGTATGCCACAGGGTCAAATATTTCCACTGAAAGGGACTGTCCACAGAGAGCACTGAAGGGACTAATGCCTGTGTATTAGCATGGGACTGCTCTGTAGTAGTGTATCTACAGGGATGTTTCAAAGTTATCTAATTAGAAATTAGAAGTTTAACAACATTTGATGAAATTGTTACTTTAAGCTTTACTTTAGACTTTAAATGCTTCAGTGTGTGAAACAAATACATATTATTATTATTATTATTATTATTATTATTATTATTATTATTATTTATTATTATTATTATTATTATTATTGTTGTTGTTGTTGTTGAGATTATTACCATTTGCTGTCAAGTTAAAAGCTATCAACTGATTATGGAGATGCAACTGATCAGCACTGATTAATGATTAGTATAAAGACATAAAGCAGAGTGGCTAATTACTTTGGTTATTTTCCTTTCTGATTGGGTCAATAGTTTTTTCTACATTTTTCTGACAGCTTAGTGAAGCCGGGAACTTAGGCACAGTGGCTTTTACTTGGTCATATTTAAACATTATTTTTCGTTCAATGAACACAAAGCTTCTTCGGAACTCTGGAGTTTAAAGACAAATGTTTATCCCTGAATTGATTAAATAGTAAAATAAATCAGCCCACTTTGGTTGCCATGTGTACCCTGTGTAGGACATTTTGTTTTTGCCAGCACTCTCTTCTCCTCTGTGGAATTGCATGGTAACACATAACTCATAAACAAGTTGATGAAATGTGGGGAAGAGTTTAATGCAATGGATACCTTTCATTATACATTGATATAAGTGGAATATACTGTATCTACATGTATATATGAAATAGGTGAACATAATCCATGTATTGTTAAAAAAGAAATACGATGTTACCAATGACTGATTTCTCATGGTGTTCACAGTATATAATACTGAGGACATCCCTCTCTATAGGGTAGATAAAACTGACGAAATATCAGAAAGTATGTGTTGTATTTATGATGTGGTTCATTGACCCAGACTACTTTCATTTCTCAATGAAGCTGGATTTGGGCCACAACAAATAAGTGATGAGTACGGTTTGTACAGGTCTCCTGAATCTAGTTGTTGCCAACTGGAGGTAACTGTTACACTTCCAAGGAAAATAGCCTTGAGCCAAATATGTCCTGCTTTAATTTAGTTACTTTAAAGGGGAACTGTATGCAAATTAATATATAACCATTTCAATAAAAACATGTTAACTAAAGCTTTTGACATGTTTTTCAGCCTCTCCTTGAGCAGTATATTATATAAAAAACATTAAAATAAATTAATATTGAATGTATTGGCACTCTCTTCTGTTGCGCTTTGTGTGACGTCTTGTCGTTGACTCGCTCTATAGTCACACATAATACTCTATTGAGCGTATGTCCTGTTCCTATATTATGTAGCCATTGTTTTGTTATGGACGCCCTTTATTGGTTTAAAGGCTTAGGCACACAAAAATACTTATTGTTACTGTTTTTCCTTTTGTTATTTTTTTGCACCCGAATGCTTTGCATTCCAATATAATTCACCCTGCAGGCGTTCACTGGTGTGGGTGGCTGTCAACAACATGACGTAACAACTGTGCCAGAAAGGTTCCAATATGGCTATGGCCTGCATTTCCAGCAGACCCAGAAAGCTGACAAAAATACTGGCCAAACACTTTTTAACAAAATTGATGCAGGGAGACGCATTTGTTATGTATACAGAGTATTAAGAGTACAGTACAGTTCCCCTTTAATGGTTTATTTTTGTTTCTTTCATGAGATTAATTTGTTTTAGTCAATGATGTTATCAAAATATGTTTTTTAGGTATGGTGACCATATGGCTCCATGTTCAACGGGACAGTTTAGACTTTTCAACTTACAACCCCAATGCATTCTTGTAAGCGTAATCCTTTTCTTAAAGAAAAGAATGGTACCTGAGACAGGTAAAACGTACCAGAATGCACCTGGGGTTGTGAGTTGACAAGCCTGAATTGTCCCAAACTGTTCCGCTGAACACAGAGCCATATGGTCACCTTATTTTTAGATAAGATGCTGTACTACCATTTAGTTGCTGTGCCACATTGTGCCATTATTAATGCCCCCCACTCACCCACACACACATCTGGCACAGAATATGATCCACAACAAATTCCATATTGTCATTATAGTGAGATAGACAAGTCTAAACAATGACACTTTTGTTATGGAATAATTATAGAATGTACAATGTTATGCATGCGTCAATTAAAAGTAATTAGCGAATGGTGAAGGGATAATTCCAAAAAGACTAATTGCAGTTCCCAGAAAAAAAACAAAAATTATTTTTGCTGAATCCTTACCAAAACACATTCTCTAGCCCCATCTTAAAAAGACGCAGCTGAAAGACCCAAGGCTGACATCTGGAATAACACAACCATTTTTCTTTCATGTGCTCAGAGCACTTTCAGATATTGTTCAAAAAGATACTGTAACAAAAACAAAGGAGTTGAAAGGGATTAGGTAATTTGGTAACCTGGTGTCTTTCTGTTTCCTCTATATTTAAATCAGGGTTTAAAGACATTCCGTCACATTAATACATAAAACAAAAAGAAGGGCAATGAAGATTTTTAACAAGTATGTCAGTAGCATACAATGGCAGGTTTAATTCAGATAACTTGCTAAATAATATTAATACCAAGTTTCATGACAATGGACTTTATTCACGCAGCGACCATGTTGGATTTGAAAACGAGGCTTGGTGTGCAAGCTATTTGTGTACCTCCAATAAAGCAGGAAGAAATCGATAACTGGGTGAATAATGATGGGAAAATTCCTAAAAGCACAACAGAAAGGATACAGCAACTGGATCCAGGGTAACATTCATGAAATTGAAGGTGAATTAGCAAGCGCCTTATTTGGTGATCGGAAAGTGAATACTGTTCTGTGCTGTGCTAACAATACCCTCAAAAAGTGTTTATCTGTCAGTTTTAGTTTGACAATGTTTAATTTAACTAATATGTATTTTAAAGCCAATTTCCTGTGGGATTTTCTGCAGAAATGTCCTGCATGTAAATGAAATGTCCTGTAGGAATTTTCTACACAGGGTAAAAAGTCCATGTCCTGCAGGAATTTTCCTGCGCAGGGTAAAATCGCAATTTAGAGAAAATCTTCTATGTCCAGATACCATCAGTGAATCAATCCAGCAATCAATCAATCTATTTTACAGTGTGCCTTTTTTTGGTGAGCACCATCACAAAGTACATTACAAAGTCATGCAAAAAAATAGCAGTGGAATGATGACACAAGATTATGCTAATAACAATTAAAATATCATGGTTGATTAATTATTAGCAAAATTCTTTCTCTTTTTTAGCTTATGCTCGTCATTAGGTTTTTCTCTTAAAGCAGTTTTCTTTGATGTCAGGAAACTTTTGTTGTACTGTTTCTGCAGGACATAAAAACAAAAACATAAACATTACAATTCCAAAATACAAACATTATTTTTATATATATATATATATACACACACACACACACACACACACACACACTGAACAAAAGTATAAATGCAACATACAGCAATTTCAAAGATTTTACTGAGTTACAGTTCATACAAGGAAATCAGTCAATTGAAATAAATTCCTTAGGCCCTAATCTATGGATTTCACAAGACTGGGAATACAGATATGCATCTGTTGGTCACAGATACCTTAAAAAAAAAAAAAGGTAGGGGCGTGGATAAGAAAACCAGTCAGGATCTGGTGTGACAATGTGGCAAAGTGCCTGCCCCTGTGTGTATTTTGTGTTGTGTTGTGTGTTAATGTTGGTGTATAGTCATTGGTACACAGGATATAAACGGGTCTGTGTAACACGAGTGTTTAAAATGTATATTTGTATTTAGGCACGAGGACCGCACAGCACTTCACGTGCACGTAAAATGTAAAATGTGAGCATGGGGAATTGCACTTCATTAATTCACGTGCAGTTGTACCATGACTACAATTGAATGATTGATTAGCAATCAAGTCAAGACACAGCTGCATAAAAGCTGCATGTTTTCAACCACTCTGGGTTGTGTGTTCGGTGAGTGGAGAACGGGATTGAAGATGGAGGTAATAATAAGAATAATAAGAATAATAATAATTGTTAAATCAGCTCACCATGTTTGTCTGTATAGTCCGTTTTGTTTGTCTCTTTTGTTTTGGCGAATGTGCCGTGTCCTCTGTTTTTTTGTTTGTTACAACCTTTTTATTTTCTATTCTGTTTATTTATTAAATGCTGAGCGAAACCATTCGCTCAGCTCCACCAAATTCAACCTGTTGGCTTATGCAGCGCAACACATCTCCTTCGCATAGAGTTGATCAGGCTGTTGATTGTGGCCTGTGGAATGTTGTCCCACTCCTATTCAATGGCTGTGCAAAGTTGCTGGATATTGGCGGGAACTGGAACACGCTGTCGTACACATCGATCCAGAGCATCCCAAACATACTCAGTGGGTGACATGTCTGGTGAGTATGCAGGCCATGGAAGAACTGGGACATTTGCATTTGCATACAGATCCTTGCGCCATGGGGCCGTGCATTATCATTCTGAAACATGAGGTGATGGCGGCGGATGAATGGCATGACAATGGGCCTCAGGATCTTGTCACGGTATCTCTGTGCATTCAAATTGCCATCGATAAAATGCAATTGTGTTTGTTGTCCGTAGCTTATGCCTGCCCATACCATAACCCCATCGCCACCTGGGGCACTCTTTCATAATGTTGACATCAGCAAACCACTCACCCACACGACGCTATACATGCTGTCTGCCATCTGCCTGGTACAGTTGAAACCGGGATTCATCCGTGAAGAGCACACTTCTCCAGCATGTCAGTGGCCATCGAAGGTGAGAATTTGCCCACTGAAATCGATTACGACGCCGACCTTTAGTCAGGTCAAGACCCTGGTGAGGACAACGAGCACGCAGATGAGCTTCCTTGAGATGGTTTCTGACAGTTTGTGCAGAAATTCTTCGGCTGTGCAAACCCACAGTTTCATCAGCTGTCCGAGTGGCTGGTCTCAGACGATCCTGCAGGTGAAAAAGCCAGATGTGGAAGCCCTGGGCTGGGGTGGCGTGGTTGTGAGGCCAGTTGGAAGTACTGCCAAATTCTCTAAAATGACGTTGGAGACGGCTTATGGTAGAGAAATAAACATTCAATTCTCTGGCAACAGCTCTGGTGGACATTCCTGCAGTCAGCATGCCAATTGCACGCTCCCTCAAAACTTGAGACATCTGTGGCATTGTGTTGTGTGACAAAACTGCACATTTTAGAGTGGCCTTTTATTGTCCCCAGCACAAGGTGCACCTGTGTAATGATCATGCTGTTTAATCAGCTTCTTGATATGCCACACCTGTCAGGTGGATGGATTATCTTGGCAAAGGAGAAATGCTCACTAACAGGGATGTAAACAAATGTGTGCACAAAATGTGAGAGAAACGTTTTTGTGTGTATGGAAAATATCTGGGATCTTTTATTTCAGCTCATGAAACACAGGACCAACATTTTACATGTTGTGTTTATATTTTTGTTCAGTGTATATATATATATATTGGAACAGTAAAGAAAATTTAGCTTTTAGGTTTCAAGCCTGATTTGTGCTCAAAAATCTCATTGCACCAAGTAACAAACAGTATTACGGATGCACATGGTCAGAACTTTAAAAGTTGAATGAAATATGGTGCTTTACCTTACAATACAGATAAATAGATAATATAATAACAGACAAATAGACAGACAGAGATACAGATATATTTTACTGGTTATAGCGTAGAAATAAGCATACTGTAGAAATAATACATGTTATAGCAATTTCTTATTGCTGTCCAGTTTGACATTTGTTTCCATCATACGACCACATCATGATAATCACATTTGCAATAGGCTACTAAGCAAAGTTAAGGTGTTTGTAATCAGCATTTTAAAAATGAATATGCATATACTTATATCATCATCCTTACCAGGAATAAGCGTAACTTTTTCTTTGCCACAAGCTGGTTTGGCAGCTGAATCCCTGTTTGCATTGATACTTTTTTCCTGACAGACCATGTGTTGCCAAGGTCTCCCGTCCAAACACTGCCACAGCAAGATCCTTAACCAAGCCAGCACTAGCGAATTACTAAGTCAGAAACCTTTTAAAACCTGTTAACAACATACATTCATGTAATTTTCTATGTTTTTTAAAAGTTTATTAATAATAATAATAATAATAATAATAATAATAATAATTTGTAGATTTTTATCTTTTCCTGTTATCTCTTCTGCAGGGAGAGATCTTTCCTGTTTTGGTCGTTATAAAACCTGAGTAAACAGAGTATGTATTTAAAATTTAACAAACAAATGGATACAAACTCACAGCTTCTTTTATTAATCGTTTACTAGCTCCATAAAAAAAAAAAAAAAAAAAAAAAAAATAAGACTACTAAATTTACTTTCAACCACATGTTCATGAAGTGATTACTCTAGTGGGAGCTAACAGTTCCTTCAGAATTAATCCAGAGAAAGAAAACACACAATCAAAAATAATCAAATTGACCTTTCTGCAATGCATAGTTTAGTTGTTTTAGTTCAGATATTTCTTTTTAAATTATCATTTTCGTTTTTTCAATCTCCTGTTCTCTTCCTCCAAGTATGAGGAGTCATTAATTTCTATCTTTTTCATTCATGTGTTCTCTGATGTTATATTTTTTTAGGTTTCCTTTGCTTTCTAAAATGAAAATAAATATATTGTATGGGAGAATTGTTTATTAATTATTCACAACTAGCTTACTAAATCTTTAACTTTTTTGTTTGTTTCTATTGTTTATTAATAGTGTATATATTTTTTATTGTATACTAAAATATCTATGAAGAATTTGTATTTCTTTTAAAGACGATCAACAACAACAGCTTCCTAACAATTACTTTAAAAGGTGCCTTTTAAAGAACATGATCATGAAACAGCCATCAAAGAAACTTACACTTTCAACTAGAACTACCATAGCAGTCATTTTAATGATTTTCTTCTGGGAAAATATCAGTAAGTGAGTTTTCATCTTGAAGTTAGCCACTGCTCTTTGGCAGAAACGGACCCAGGTCTGACTGACCAAAAGTGCAATGTTTATGCCTTTACAAAGGCCCAGGTCTCGATGAAGGCGTCTGGATATTTTTTTTTTTACAAGCTCTATGGTGGACTTCAGTTGTGCAAGGCAGTAGCAAAGGTCTACAAAGGGCAGTATAGAGCACCGCAAGTTCAGTCCTGATTCATATCGTATTGTAGCAAGGTACTGTATTTGAACTCAGTTTTAAGATGGCCGTGACTGTGGCACAAAATTGCTGACAGGGAGTCGCTTCACCATCGCCCCAGAAGAGACAAGCAAAGGGCACCAGATATAAAAACACATAACAAGTTCAGTATTTCCTGTAGTCATGTAGTATACAGGAAATGTGTTGAAATAAATATAGATAGTACAGTACACCACCCCATAAAAAGATAACTAACAGTAACAATAAGAATAGAAATGTAGGTGCAACCACTTTGCAGTGGTAGTATTGAGGGAAACATGTCTCCTTTAATTACACTGTTTCCCCAAGGCAAGCATCCAATTAATTAACACCATCCTAAACTGAACGGTTTATCGCCAAAATGGTGATGTCCTGCAGTGTATTCAAACATTTGCTTTCAGCAACCACAGTACTGTAATTACAAAAGATCACATGGTCATGCCTAACCACTGCATTAAGAAAGTGAAGTAGTCACGCTCTGTTATTGTATTCTCCAAGACACAAGTCTGACTTGTTCTCCAGACTAAACCTCTGAAGTAGTAGTCCGCAGGTTTCTCCCAAGGTCTGAAGTTCTTTTGTAGGGACATGTTCAGACGTGGACGTCTCTGTTCCCTGGTCTATTTCGGTTTTACCCAACCCCTCCTTTTCTATAAGAAAAAGCCTCCACATAGCCAACGCATTATGCAAACTGGTGGTCCAAGCCAGGAGGGTTGGCAAACAGTGGTGCTCTGTGCTACTTAGCAGGAAGCATGGGGCAGGCTCTTTCAGCAGTGCTGGGAGACTTGCAGCCTGGGGCTAGGTTTCAACCCTGTGGGCTGGCACCAAGCTGGGAACAGTGCGCTCTGTCAGGAATGAAGCCGTGGGAGCAGACCTTGAAAGGGTGATTGCCTGGTGAGACACTCCTTTTCTTCCCTTTATCTGTAAGTCAAAACTAAGAAGTGGGTCACTGACAACTGCCAAAGATAGAATTACAGTTGATTCTGCTAAGATGGATGAACTGTTTTTGTTTACATCAAATATGTTATTTGAAAGGTTCAACAAAGATGTATCTATAAATAAAAAACAAACATGAACAAAAACCACTGTATGTCTATCACTATGCGTTTGTTTTTGTTATTTATTGGTGCATCAGATTTTATTTTACTAAAACAGTACATTCAAGTTACCTTTTAAGGATGAAAAATATAAGCTGTTGAGCAAGGCTAGTACAGTATCATATCATACAAGAAAAGTATTAATATAAAATACATTTGTTTATTATATGGCATTCTGATAGGAAAACAACCATATAATTCCTTGAACTATTTTAAAATACAATTTCAGGATACATCAGAACATGTGTATGATTAGCTGGAGGGCAATAAGCTCTTTCAATATCAGATGGTTTTTTATATTTAAGTCAATTTAACATAAATGGATAAATAAAAACATTAATGTTTTTATTGTAGTATTATTTTGAATTTCTCCTTTACTGTAAGGCAGACTTTAAAACTTTTTGTGTTGGAAAACACCATATATTTAAATATTAATAATAATTAAAAAAAACAAAAAACAAAACTTAATTTGAATACATCAATGGTGACATTTCATTTCAAAAGGTAAGCATCCTTTCATGTAATGGTGAATAGATTACATTTTATATTTTCACGGTACATCAATGTAACAATTAGTTATGTAATACATGTAGCTGATATGTTCAGATAGTATAGTCCATGCAGTAATATTTGTTCAGTTCGATAATGTTTAAAATGTTCTTGTGAGTATTCTAGGCGTGTTAAGCAGAACTGGGTAGCACTGACACCCAAAGTGTGGTAGGAAAGGCATACAGTCTTATAGCAGTGCAGGAAATAGGCTACCTTGGCCTGTAGTAATTGAACAATGCATTTACTTTAAATAATAAAATACACATTTAGTTGGATAGTTTTATTTAATGCAAGAAAACCCCAGTCCTTCATAGGGACACATAGTGTGCAATGTCTGGGACTTTTCCAGAAAAAATAAATAAATAAATATATATATATATATATATATATATATATATATATATATATATATATATATATATATATATATATATATATATTACATTTTTTTATTCAATTAGTTACTGATGAATAAAACAACTAATTTTCTAATTTTAAAGATTTTGAGCTGAAGTGTAACATTACACAATTAGAAATACAGTAAACATTTCATAACACTGTGACAGTAGCAGAATTTTTTTTTTTGTACATGCCTTCTCAAGAGGAGTAAAAAAAACTAAACAAAAACAAAACAAAAGGGGTAGTAAAATTGCAACCTTCATTGTTCTATTTTCATGTGTCATTAAAGCTAAAAAAGCTCCCTCTTTCCTGAGGAGATAAATGCATCCTGTTCCGCAGTGAACTGTCTTTAGACCAGGCAAGGTCACACGCTTCAAGGTCCTGCTCCTTTGAGGTGCAGGGCACTCGACCACCAAACAGTGCCTCGTGTTTCACCTGCCCTAACCCTAACCTTCCTCCATTCACACGACCCACAGGAACAGAGGACTCTGCTGTTTGACAGCATATCCACACAATGAGCTGACATGGGAGTGCAAGTGATGTCTATTTGTTTGCCACAAATTCCACGGCATCAGCACTGAAACAAAGCTCCATTTGGCAAATAGTGTGCTCCAGAACCAAATGCATGCAGCTGGGCAGATTCCAGTGTAGTGGATCTATTACCTGTTGCCCAGGCAACCGACAAAATGGATATATGCTTTATTTACTTGTTGTTGCAATATTTGCCAGCAGTCTGTTTGACGCTGTTAAATAGGGAATATCACAGATCAGATGCCAAATGCCATATCAGCAACTTTATAGTGCGACAGACGGTATACGCATTTCTAACTTGCACATTCTTTAAAAATACTCAATCATTATTTGTACAGTATGAAACCAAAGACACGCTTTTTTATATCATAAATACAGAAGATCACTGTAAAAGAAGCTTGCATTAGTTTTCATTTTGCCTTGATTAGAATAAACTTCAGAAGTGTGGTAAATAACTTTCAGAATAGATCATGCAAATCATTCTGCTTTAATTGACACTGAGGATAAAAGTTTCATAATTTTTTTCCCCATGTCTCGAGCATTTGCCAGGTGATAAAACATGTGTTCATTTTATAATTTTACTGTGGATGAATGGAAAGCGTAACAGACTACAAATGTGTTGCTTTGATCTATTGTAAAAACATGCCCCCTTCACCTCCTGTCCTTCTCTGCTAAGCAGCCACACCTTCTACTGAATGTAGATTTTTTTTCATTTTTAAATTTCTTAAGACTTAGTTGCAGTTGAGGGACTTATCCTACCTAACATATTACGTTATTAGAAGGCTCAACTATTTTTTTTTTTTTATCTTTGGGCAATGTTTTCTAACGATCCATAAAAAAGGTGAAACCACGTATGATTGCTCTAAGAAGAGAGCCTGTGAGGCAAATGTATCATAAACACTGTTCTATTGGAATTACCCAAGCATCCCAACCTTATATTTTGTCCCAAAAGGGTTTGATAAGCAGTGTATTAACTGTTACCATAACTACTAGCATTTTTCTGTCTGTTTATTCCTATACTATTCAGCAGTATAAGAGTTCAGCAGCATTGCACATGCCGAGTCTCATGAAATGGTGTGACCACTGACAATGGTCTTAAATTGAAAACATCTTGAGATAACACATTTTAACGCTCTTGCAACTGTTACATGGTTTATGCAGATTTCTGGGCAAGGGCATGGGCAAGGCAAACCCATTATCTTGTGCTTCCCAACCCAGCGCTCCCACCACTGAACAAAAAGTGCACATACAAAATACATTATTTCCTTCTCTCAGCATTCTCATTCTTACTCTCAACTGCCCACCCCAACACATGGTGTCCTCAATTATATGTTCAAACCATTAATTAGTGATGACTTTTTCCTGTGGAATATTGAGCCCTAAGTATCAAAATCAGAAAAATATGAACATGTCTTGTTGAGCCCTATAGACAGCAGTCACAGACCTTTGATTGTGTGGTTGTAAGTGTTCGGCAGCTACCTCTAATCAAATTGAGAGTCTATTTCATGTGCACTCTTTGCTGTGCCAGGTCTGAGGGTGACATCTACATGCTCAGCGAAATTATATAGTTGCTGCTAATTGGTTCCAGCGGGGACGTGACTTATAATGACTGTTAGTGATGATTTGTATAGACATTGATCTATTTTTGGGGCAGGCTGCAGTAAAGTAAAAGTGTGGTTTTCAGTGGCTGGTTAAGAACATCGACTGGTCTTTACTTTGTACAGCTAGGCAGATCCAGTCAATAAACAGCATGATGAATAAGCAGGCAGTCCAGAGGACAAAGGGTTAGAACAACAACTAGCACATTATTGCTGGTCTGCGGTGGTCTATAAAACGGTAACTTAAGTGAAGTGAGCAAGATCTGGGCGATCACAATAAACATCCTCCACAAGAACAGAGGCGTTATTGGATTCTCATGAGAAACTGAGCAACATCAGACCATCAACGTCACACAAATCTGCTGAAGCAGTATCAAGATGGTTTGAGAACACAGACTACAAACGATTTCCCAGGCCGTTTACAGTGCACACTTCCAATTTTAGCATAAATGGGGTCAAGGATGGGAGGTAAAGGTTGGACAGGGACAAAACGAGATGTTAAAAATAGGAAAGGACAATACTGTGACTTCCAGCCATCTTGTAAGATGAACAGCCAGCTACCATTCAGGGTTCCCTGGCTTGTCTATTTTCTGCCACAGGGAGACGATAGGAAGGAACAGCTTGTTTCCTGTAAATAGAGAGAAAATTACAGCTATCATTGTTTTGACAACGGAAGCTCAGAGGATTTTTTTTTTCTCTCACTTATGACTACCGTCATATTTAACCTGCAGATGAATATATCCTAAGGGTCCTCTGGAAACCTTTATGCTTTTAAATTAAATGTCTCTTGGTGTCAAATGAAAATCTAAGCAGATGCTGCTTTAAAGGAATGCAACCCATGTTTTGATAACTACTTAGAACAAGTATTTGCCTCAGCAAGAAACGTGCTGAATCTTGAAGTAGGAAATGTGTCAAATGGTTCATCTGGAGAAATTTTAATCCTTTTTTTTTCTGAGTGCAAAAATGGTGGAGTTAGGTTTCAACAGATTTCATTATCTTCCATAATAGCAGCCTTTTTTGTGATTTTGGTGCTCATGAAACGCTGACTCCTGCCCTCTTAACCTCAGCAACGATAGCAGTGGAAATGTGCCTTTTGCTACAAAGCAACACAAGCATAATCCAGGCTGTGTGGTCCAGTGGTTAAAGAAACAGGCTTGTAATCAGGAGGTCCCTTGTTCAAATCCCAGTTCAGCCATTATGTGACCCCAAGCAAGTCACTCAACCTACTTGTGCTCCCTCTTTCAGGTGAGACGTTCTTGTAGGTGAATCTGCAGCTGATGCATAGTTCACACACCCTAGTCTCGTATCTTGTAAAGTGCTTTGTGATGGTGGTCCACTATGAAAGGTGCTATATAAAGATTACTATTATTATTATTATTAAGGAGGAGTTGAGAGAGCAGTTTAATCACCATGCCAACCCTATCCTTCTCCCTCATAAGACTGAAAATAGGTAAAGTAGTGTACTAGGTCTAGAAACCATAAAGATTATCTCGGTAAGCTCTTTGCTGTAGTTCAATTACAAACAAATGCTACTTGTAAAAGGGAACCCTCACGGTTACACTGAAAACCATTTTTCAGTCTAACCATTTTTAGAATAAACAATAATGAAATGTCCCTTCTTTCTGTAAGTTAATTTTCCTATTGTAAATGATTACAAAATTGTGTTTATTTATGCATCAATATGGCCAAGTATCTGCTTTGTTAGTTCATGCAATGCATTTTATCTGAAAGTCAATCAGCATGTAAGGTAGCCTTGAGGCTTCATATGTTAAAATGGATCTTTAAATATAGTTGTTCTAAGTGTAATAAATTAGACATAACTCACACTTAAATTAGCTCATGAATCTATTTTTAGCAGTGCCTTATAATTCTTACAGTATTTGGACATGGACAGATTTTGTAAATAAAGCTGCTCCTCTTATTCAAATCACAGTCTGCTTTGCACTTTTCTTTTGATAATATGGGACTGCCACCAAAGGTCACCAAAACATTTTTCAAGAGTTATAACATCAGCTACCTGCAGCCTATTTTAGTCAATGAAAATATGAGGTTGAATGAGACAAAACAAGATGTCAAAGCCTGTAATTTGGAAAATATTTACAGGAAGACCCTAGTTTCTTTGAAGGGTGTTCAGCACCAGTTGCAGCAGATTCCAGAGATAAGGTGGAAGAATGACGCTGAATACATTGGGAGGAAGAAGCTGACATCCAGGGTCGACAGCCGCAAATGAAATTAACCAGCCAGGGAGACAGACAGCTAATTACACCACAAATAGCAGCACAGCTGAACTCATCCCAGAAGGAAGTTGTCTAAATCCATATCAGTGAATCATATCATATCCACATTGAAGGGATGACACAAAGCTTAGGGTATGGGTAGTGCACACACAGCAGCAAAATAAATACATAAATAAATAAAATAATAAAAAAAAAGATTAGGCAACAAAAGCAAACAATAAAATCTGACAATGAATATTGGAAACTCACCTTTAAGTTGTTATCATGCAGAGATAAGCAAACAGTTGATCGGTCAAAGATACCATTTTTAACTTGCCTCAAAAACCCAGAATATTGAAAACTAAAAGAAAAAAAACTGGTGTGACAACATGCATAAGCTGAGAGAACAACAGCATAACCAACTGGGGGACTCGATGGATTGAATTGGATATCAAGCCTTTGACCTCTAGGTTAGTGTACCATGTCAAACAGAACCAAGGTCTGTTGTGACAGAAAAAGTGCAATGATTTGTGATGACCTCAGCCCAGGTGTCTTAGTGTCACCATCACAATAACCTCTATCACAATATATAAACATAATGCAGATCTATTATTCTACATACTGTATACTACCAGTTTTGACTTTCCACTTCCCACATACTTTAGTAGGAACCACATCTGTATCTTCGTGTCAAACACCTATTCTGTACAACAGCACCTGAAATGTAACAATTCAGTCCAAAGCTCTCTCTTCCCTAATGTTCCAGAGTATTAGTGTAGGGTGTGTGTAGGGTCCAAAGCCTGAGACTTGCAATAAAACAATTAAGGTCCATATGATCACTGCTGTTTATACAATACAATAATATTCTACACTTATTTAAAGAGAGCTTTGAACGCCGGATATCTGTAATCTACAAAACAATGATACATTTTGTTCAGTTGAAATCAAGGACAAAGTGTGCTAACTACAAAGTGGGGATATATAACAGTGTCTTAGCGCTAAGGGGATGCAAAACGACATGCCAAGTTGCTGGAAGACTGCTGCTCGGTATAGATATTTCTATCCTTGTAAATTCACATTTAGACTCAAAAAGGTTTTGATTTGAGGGCAACTGGTCTTCAGCAACTGTTATCTTGAGCAGCTACATGTATTAAAACATCAATATCAAAAGGGTCTTATCTAAGGGACTCCACGCCCCTATTTAATTTGTATAATTAAAAAAAAAAAAAATGTATGAGGTGTGGCTACCAGATAAAAATTCAAAGCAGTGAATAGTTTGCAGTGTGTGCTAGGTCAAAAGCTATCAGCTTCCCTAATATCATCAGAGGGGGGTGAAGAACCACCCCTCCCGGAGACAGATCCGCCCCGGGTCCCTCTCTCTGGCGTGGAGGCTGTCTCGGCCCCCGTGGCTGAGACGAGCCCCGCCGAGGGGCCGGAGAGGGGTGAAGAACCGCCCCCACAAGAACAAAAGCTACCTCAGGACTCGTCTCCAGGGAGGAGACGGACTCGGCCTCCGAGGCAGAAATGGGCTCCGCGGAGCCCATGCAAGAGACCCCCGCCGAGGGGCCGGAGGGGGGCGAAGAGCCCCTCTCCCAAGAGCAAAAGCTGCCTCGGGCGTCCCTCTCTTGTGGCGACGGGAGTTCCGGCTCTCGTGCTGCTGCGGAGGGGGATAGTGAAACACCTGCCGAGGCAGAAGCGGGCTCCGAGGAGCCCGCGCTCGTATCGGCTGCCGGAGCGCAGAAGGGAGGGGAAGAACCAGAGAGGGCAGAAGGTGATGCCCTCGAGGTAGATCCCCTCCCGGAAGCGCAAAGGAGCCGCGAGACCGGTTCCCGACCCACCACCGAGGGGCCGGTCTCTGTTGCGGTCAGCGAGGGGGCGCAGGAGGAGCCCTCGAAAGAGCTGGCCGTGACCGAGGGAGGGGAAGAACCCGAGAGGGTAGATCCCCTCCTTCCGAGGGCCAAGGACGGGCCTGAGACCGTGCCTCGGCCCTCGAAAGAGGGACCCAAGCCGTCACGCTCGGCGGCACATGCCGAACGCCCGTCTGCGCCCCCTAAATCTAGGGTGCAGACGGCGCCCGCGAGGGTCCCTCCACTGATGTCTCCTGTCGCGTCCCCTGGGGGTGGGGCGCCGGGAGACTCGGTGAAATTCAAAATACGACGCAGCGCACTCACCCACCAATGTGAGTGCGTTGTGCTTCTCCACCGCGAGTTGAGCGGTGGAGAACCGGAGGAGGGGGAGGAGGACTCGGAGGCCACGTGTGGCGTGGCCTCGGAGGGTCTGTCCACCCCTTCTCCGGACATCCCTGCGGCGGAGCTCCTGGACTTCCTGGAGGCCACCATCCACCGCAGGGACAAGGTACAGCTGGCCCTGGACAAATGGGGGGATTTCCAGAGAATTCTAAGCTCTGTGCGATCCTTCCTCCGGGCCAGCCACGGCAACAAATCTTCGGGCACGTGCGTGCACACTCGTGCCCGAAAGCTTCACGACCAGTTGGTGAACTTCGGGAGGTCTCAGGATCTCCCGTGAGTGTCGCCAACTACTCCTGACGGAGGACCATGTATTCCATCGGTACCGTCAACGTCAACGGGTGTAAGGACCATTTCCGCAGGGCCCAGGTAATCTCCTACCTGAAAAAGGGAGGTTACTCTGTGTGCTTCCTGCAGGAAACCCACTTGACTCCGCAGGCCGAGGCCAACTGGCTGCTGGAGTGGGGGGGGAGAGTGTCGTTCAGCCACCTCACCGCGACATCTTGTGGGGTGGCGACGCTCTTCTCCAGGTCCTTCGTTCCCACGGTACTCGATGTGGCCAACGTCGTGCCGGGCCGTCTGCTACACCACCGGATCCGGGACGGGGACGCTACCGTTCACCTCTTGAACGTGTACGCTCCGTCCACGGGTCCGGCGAGGGTCCACTTTTTCCGCCGGATGTCCGCCCACCTGAACACCATCAGCGCCGACGAGCTCGTGGTCCTCGGGGGGGATTTCAACTGCACCCTCGAGGCCGCGGACCGGGTGGGGCGGGAACCCTACCCGCTCTCGTCGGCGGCCCTGAGAGAGCTGATTGCTCGGCTCTCTCTGGTGGACATCTGGCGGTGGCAACACCCGGACGCCTCGGCCTTCACCTACACCCGGGTGAGGGAGGGGCGGGTGTCTCAGTCCCGGATCGACAGGTTCTACGTCTCGCGGAACCAAGCTCACTGTGTTCGCGCCTCCGACATCAGGCCGGCGCCGTTCACGGACCACAACCTGGTGGCCGTGACGGTGGCCGTGGTGCCGGCTAGGCACGCCGCTGCCTACTGGCACTTTAACAACAGCCTGTTGGAGGACGAGCGCTTTGAGCGGTCTTTCCGGGACTTTTGGACGGTCTGGCACGGCAGGCGATCTCGCTTCCCCACGTGGCGTCAGTGGTGGGACGTGGGGAAAGCGCAGAACAAGATCCTCTGTCAGGAGTACACGAGGGGCGCGAGCAGGCGGAGGGACTCACGGATCGAGCGGCTGGAAAGGGAGCTGCTCGATCTGGAGAGCCGCCTGGCTCGCGGGGACCAACTCGAGCAGAGCGCGTACGAGGAGAAGAAGAGCACCCTGCGGGACCTGCAGCTCCAGCGGTCCCGGGGGGCGTTTGTGCGCTCGTGGGTCCAGTTCCTTCGGGAGATGGACCGCAGCACACACTTCTTCTAAGCGTTGGAGAAAAAGAAGGGAGACCGTAAAAACATCACCTGCCTCCTGGCGGAGGATGGCTCCCTTCTGACGGATCCGGAGAGCGTGAACGAGAGGGCCAGGGCCTTCTACTCTGCCCTCTTCTCTCCGGATCCCGTCGACTCCGACGCGTGCAGGGTTCTGTGGGACGGGCTTCCCACGGTCAGCGGGGGCGTGCGGAACGAGTTCGAGGGCCACCTGACCCTGGCCGAGCTCACCGACGCCCTCAGTCAGATGCCCTACAACAAATCGCCGGGCATCGACGGGCTGACCATGGAGTTCTACAAGAAGTTTTGGGACTTGCTGGGGCCCGCCTTTGCGCGGGTCCTGGCGGAAGCCTACGAGACCGGGGAGATGCCCCTTTCGATGAGGCGGGCCGTTATCACGCTCCTGCCCAAGAAGGGGGATCTGCGCTGCCTCAAGAACTGGCGCCCGGTCTCGCTGCTATGCACGGACTACAAAATCGTGGCCAAGGCCGCCTCCCTGAGGCTCAAGTCCGTGCTGGCAGACGTGATCCACCCCGACCAGTCCTACACGGTCCCGAACCGGACGATTTTCGACAACATCTTCCTGGTTCGGGACCTCCTGCACTACTGCAGGAGGACCGGTCGGTCGGTCGCCTTCCTCTCCCTGGATCAGGAGAAGGCGTTCGACCGGGTGGATCACGAATATCTCTTCGGAACCCTGCGAGCATTCGGATTCGGGCCGCGCTTCGTGGGCCTGTTCCGGATGCTGTACGCCTCTGCCGAGTGCTTGATCAAAGTCAACTGGTCCCTGACCGCGCCCCTCGCTTTCAGGAGAGGAGTACGTCAGGGCTGCCCTCTGTCCGGACAACTGTACGCGCTGTGCATCGAGCCCTTCCTCTGCCTCCTTCGCGGGAGGCTCACGGGGTTGGCGCTCGGCGCGCCGGACACGAGGGTGGTCCTGTCGGCTTACGCCGACGACGTGCTCCTGGTGGCCTCGGATCTGGCTGATCTGGAGAGAATGCGGAGCTGCCAGAGCGTTTACTCTGCCGCGTCCTCTGCCAGGATCAACTGGACTAAATGCTCTGGGTTACTGGTGGGTCCCTGGCGGGCGGACTCCCTCCCTGCCGCGCTCCAGCAGTTCCAGTGGAGCGCGGACAGCTTCAAATACCTGGGAGTCCACCTGAGCCCCGCGGAGGCCTCGGTCGCCGCCAACTGGACGGAGTTGGAGAACAAGGTGGCTGCGCTACTGAGGTCGTGGTTGGGTCTGCTGAAACTGCTTTCCTTCAGGGGAAGGGCTCTGGTCATTAACCAACTGGTGGCGTCGATGCTTTGGCATCGACTCACTGTCCTGAGCCCGCCCCCTGAGTTTGTGGCCAGGGTCCAGAGGAAGCTGACGGACTTCTTCTGGGCCGGAAAGCACTGGGTCTCTGCGGCGGTTCTGAGCCTCCCTCTCGCCGAGGGGGGGCAAGGGTTGGTGTGCATCAGGAGCCAGGTGCACACCTTCCGCCTCCAGACCCTGCAGAGATACCTGTACGCAGACCCGGCCCCGCAGTGGTGCACGCTGGCGTCCCTCCTTTTGCGCCAGCTGCACGACCTGGGCTACGACCGGCAGCTCTTCTGGATCGACCTGCGGGGAATCCGTCTCCCCGAGCTGCCGGTCTTCTACCAGGACCTGCTCAGGACCCGGAGCATGTTTTCCGTCGGCCGAGACGCCGTGCCGACCGAGGGCCAAGGACTCCTGCTGGAGCCCCTGCTGCACAACCCCCACCTAGGTGCGCAGGCGTTGGAGTCCCCCTCGGTGCGGCGCGCGCTGATCTCGGCCAAGGTGACCAGAGTCTGGGATCTCCTGGATCGCGAACGCTCGGCGTGGCTGGCGCCCGAGGCGCTCGTCGCCAGGGCGGCTCGGGTGTCCGTCCGGACGGCCGGCCGAGCGATCCGGGAGTGCAAAGCAGCGTTGCACCCAGACTCTGTCAGGTATCTCGAGGGAGTTCTCAGGACCGGCGAGCCATCTACCCCTACCCCCGGCTCTCCGGTCCTGCTGATCGAACCCAAGGCCCGAGCCCCCCCTCGGCCCCCCCTCGAGAACAACCTGAGCAGGATCTCGCAGTTCTCCTCGACCCCCTTGCCATCGGCGTCGAGGAGGACCCTGTACGCGATGACGCTCCACACCCTCCACTTCCCCGCCCTCGTCTCCCGCCGAGACACCGCTTGGCGGGAGACCCTCCGACCGCCGGAGGGCGTCGGTCCCCAGTGGGAGGCCCTTTACTCCCCGCTGGTCTCCAGGGGAGCTGGGGACCTGGGCTGGAGGGTCCTGCACGGAGCGCTCGCGTCAGGAGAGATCCTGCGTCACTTTACCGACTCGGACGCCGCATGCCCTTTCTGCGGTCAGTCCGAGTCGGTGGCTCATATTTATTTTTTATGCGCCAGGCTGCAGCCGTTCTTCCTGCTGCTGAAGAACTTCTTGCTGCAGTTCTGGCTGCACCCACCCTCCTCATTTTCGGGCACCCTGTTCGTGGCTCCAGCAAAAAGAGAGACCTCCTCGTCAATCTGCTCCTGGCTCTTGCTAAACTGGCCATTTACAAGACCAGGAAGCGGAAGATGAGCGGGGAAGGTCTCTTTGACTGCGGGGCCACGTTCAGGGCCCTCCTCCGTTCCCGGATTAATTTAGAGCACGCCCACGCGAAGTCTGCTGGCGACATGGCATCGTTTGTTGACCAGTGGACTCTAGGGGGCGTGCTATGTACCACCTCCCCTTTTACAATTCTTATTTAATTTACAGTCTTTTTTCTGGTTTTTCTTTTAAAATTAGTTAAATGCCTATTTATTCCTCCAGCCGTCGCAAATGACGGCTGGAGGTGACGTTTGCCTTTTAGGCATTTAAATAGAACTAGACAGGTGGTATCGTACAACGCTATATTTTCAGGAACCCCACCAAGTTAAAACTGTGAGAATTCCGTCTCATGCGCTAGACTTATGTCAAACATGCAACCTCAAACCATGTGCCATCATAAAAAAAACAAAAACAAAAACAAAAAAAAAAAAAAACGGTCTCTCCGTAATAAGCCTGCCACAGAAATACACTGTGTATTGCTAAACATGAGCACTTGTGATCTAACTCTTATTGAATATGTAATCTAATTACAGGCACATTTCCACTTAGTTGTTTTGAATTCTAACAACAAGAATGCAACTCGTGGTCTATTCTTTGTTGATAAAAATGTTGACACTTTTTCACACTGAGCCCTTGAAATCAAATGATCACATCGATTTTACACAGGTAAAATCATTAAGAATTGCATCAGTATGGTTCGTTATTTGTTTTGATCGAAATAGAACGAATATCGTAAAATAAAATAATAAAAATAAATAAATAGATTACCAAAATATAGAACCACTGTATAGGCACATATAATTTCACGGCAGTTGCCTTTCAAGTAATAATTATGCTCATGTAATAATCATAATCCAAACCCCTGTGCTGTACTGTCAATTAGGGTGGTACTCACTTGTGACTCATCCAGTCCAGACGATTCCATTCCAGTGTGCCCCATGTCCTTAATTATTCAGTTCAACAAACCCCACAGCCTTGTTGCAACCATTTACATTCAAGGTAAAAATGATAATAGAAGACACATTACTTTCTAATTAATCATTTTTGTGTTTGATTAGTACATAACAACAATGATTAAAATGTGAACATATTATCAGGTCAGATTGACAGTTTGGAGCAAAATCTACTATGCACTATTTATTGTGTTCATTTAACTAAAACAAAGTCTCTTTTGGCTGATTTGCATTGTGAAAGTATTGAAATATGTTGTTAAATCCACTCTACAGTTTTATTATTATTATTATTATTATTATTATTATTATTATTATTATATATTATTATTATTATTATTATTATTTAACTATGAATGCTTATGCAGTACACCCAATATAAACAGCAGCCATTACCTGTCTTGTGCAGAATGTGTTACAATAGGGACGGCATGATAGGCACCGGGTCCAGCATTAATATTTCGAAGATAGTCTGAAGATTCTTCTCTGCAGGGGACATTTGAACAATTTAAACAAAAGCTTACTATCTCTTTAAAAATAAAAGTTCACATACCACTAGAAAACGTGTTTTGTACAGTCACATTGGACAGGTAGATTCTATCCCTCGCTTCTTGATGTTTCATGGTATATTGTCGTCTGCAGTGCCATCTAGTGTCCAACTACGAATCCACGCGAGTCTCCCGCTATTTCAGACTGTAATGTTTATTTCCGGTGCTTAGCAAAGCCAGTATGTAGAATTTGCTGCAGTTTGTGAAACTTACAGGACAGCTAAAGGTGAATAATAAATAAAGATCCTCGCTAAATTAGGCGAATTAGAGAAACGTTTGTCTTATATGGAAATTCATGCGCGAAAGAATGAGCAATGAATGGATTGTGTACGTCCAGATTTGTAAAACATATGTTCATTAAAACCTAAAAACTACGACCTTGTCTATACGATTATTTTTTAGCCTTGATTGTTCACCTTTAAATAGCAGCATATACACCGTTATAATGTACACAACATACGTTTAAAAATACTACAGTGTGACATTGTAACCGAAATCATTTAAGATTAGCATCAAAATTGTTTATGGATCAATTAATTTGAGGTAAATAAATCTTCTCATATTAATATCCAACCGGGTCTACTACTTGATGTTTTCATATTGCTCAAGAATCTTATTTGAAATGAAAATAAGTAAATAAATAATAAAATCCATGTTATATGTCTGTTGAACCTGCAATTATTTTAAGAGAGGAAACACTTCTTGTAAAGTATGGGAGCCTTTGCTGAATAAATGAAAATCATAGTCTCAGATGTACTTCGTGATTACTAACATGTTGTTAATTTTGTATATTTGTCATGTACTATGTGTAATCTATTTGTCTTTTGAATTATTCCTGTGTGTGGTTTCATACGTGTTCTTATAGTAAACAGTGAAAATGTTAACATTACACATCTGTTTGTTTTTTCCCCATTTCAGAGAGTACCCAGGACAGGGTGGGTGTATAGGAATGTGGAGAAACCAGAGATTGTATCTGGTGACATGTACAGGATGGCTATGATGGCCTTTTTAATTGGTGACACAAAGCTCAACAAAGACAGGTGTGCATGAATCATTAGTTTGGTTTCTGTGGGTTGGTGATGACTTAATGCCGATCTTTCAACCCAAGTCAGGTAATGTCTTTCCCGCCAGCATCTACAAGGTTGTTGCATCTTATCTTTACAGAATAGGTTTGTGGTGTAAAAATAAGCAGCCCAGTCTACAGTATATGCCTGTCTGAGTTTATTTAGGTCTCAGTGGCATTCAGGGTCACACACAGTAGTACACTTTCAAAGATTTTCATTAGTCATTGACTCATTTATGTTTGGTATTTTGTTATTATTTTACTATTTTTATAAGACCAATATTATTTGCTGCTCTACACATACTTTATATATACTTAGTTGACAATTTATGTATGTGATATATTTCAGATGTGTAAAACTGGCTCTGGTTCATGATATGGCAGAATGTATTGTTGGTGATATAGCACCAGCAGATGATATCAGCAAAAATGAAAAAAACACAAAAGAGAAGTAGTAAGTATTTATTATCCTGTGCTGTATTGTTAAGGATGCTTCCGTCGGCCCAAATGTTGATTAGAGCAAATGTTTCTTCATCCTTGTTGCAATCTGGCTTATGCTGGGTCTCGATCAACAAAAATATAGCTATACAGAAGTGTTCCTTGTGGAAGTGAAACCTTCACACAGGCGTGGCTGTTTGTTACTGTGTTGGCTTATGAACGGCTGTCATGCATTTTGTCTTGCTCCACCTGGGTCAAAGCGTGTCGACCCACACCCTGAGGTGGGTAGCTGTGACCCGGGTTAACCTGGGTACGACCCAGGTACATGGTTTCACACTGCGCGGGACTGTGACCTGGGCATAAGTGCCAGTGTGAAAGGGCCTTAACTGTTAATTGATTTAAATGTTGATAAGGAATCAGATAATTTGTATCTAAATTATTTAGGGTGTCTATTATGATACTTATCTGAGTTTGTGTAATCTACCTTGCTGGGAAATAGTGGAGTCCTCCATACAGTGTTCTTATGTCACACACTTTAGAGTCTAGAGAACAGCTTATCCAGTTGTTGGTTAGAACATTTTTAGTACAAATTATCTGTATGTAAGTCACACTTAAATTTTTTACTTTTTTATTGTATGTTGCTGTTTTTCAGGAAGCAATGAAACTGGGCTGCTAAGTGAAGATTTTAAAAAAGAGATTTATGAGATATGGGAGGTGAACAACTTGGGGTATAGTTAATGTTGATATTTTTCACAGGCCTGTAAAATGGAAAGTTATAAACCACACTGAAAACTGAAGTACAACATTTGAAATTAATTGAAACCTAAGATTTACATAGTACTGTTCAATTAGAATCTGCCTGGACTGACTTAAAATTACAGGAAATATTTAATGTTGATTGAAATAATCATTGCACCATTTACTTAGTATATACTAGTATTGGACTATTGAAACATACTAATGCTTTCTAGATTAATAAACTGCAACTTTTTACAGGAATACGAGTGTCAATCCAGCCCAGAGGCCAAGCTAGTGAAAGAACCAGTTTGAAATGATTCTTCAGGCATATGAATATGAGAATCAGGAGAAGAAGCCAGGGTGACTGCAAGAGTTTTTCGATTCCACAAAAGGTCTACGTGCAATCTCATCTTTTTACTATATCCACAGTATTTATAATGTGCTTATATGGGACAGTGCAGAATGCTATGCCTTCATGATACCCACTCATCTCATGTAGGTCAACATACAGAGACTGGCCACAAAACTGGTGACCTGCGACCAAAGCCCACAATGCACATTTTTGTTGAGGAAAAACATGTGTCTTGTCCAGACTTCTTTTATTTGGGCTACAATAGCATGTCTGTTGTTTGTCAAAATACATTGCACACATCTGTGTGCTCAATCCTCCATGACCTGCATGCAAAGTAAAGTTTTGAGCTAGTTAGTGTACTGTCCTGATGTTGGGACAATCTTGCATGTTTAAAACATTTTTTTTATATATGAAAAAATACAGCATGATCATTATCAAAATTTTGATGGCCAATAAGATGCAGACAGGTCTAAGTTGGATTTTGTATAAGAAGAAAGCACAGTGAAATTTCTGGTTTTATTTTATGACTTCTATTAAAAAGCTGTAGTGCAGAGTAATAATGTCTGTCACTGGTTAAAAAAAATATATACAAAAAAGGGAGATGTAAAGGCAGTAGAATTTCCCCAAATTCTTTGTTGGTCAAAATAAAATGATGAATGTCAGACTTTTGTGGCTAGAATCAGTTAATACTGCATTTAGTTTGATGTGTTCTGTGGTGTATGTTAGTCTGCATTTTGTTCCGTACACAACACCAGTTACTGAGTTGCACAGGCATGGAATCATCTATGCTTTTGCCATTTTAAACGTGTTTCAGCAGGGTTTTTATGCTTTTGCAGCTAGGACCTTCTGTAGCAAAGCATTTGTTTTGCTGGAGATCAAGCTATGCTACTAAGAATAATGGTGTGGTTCATTTAAAGAACCATCTTTGAACTGAACTTACCTTGCACATTGATTCTGGGGCCACAATAAAGCTACACTTGTATGCATCATTTCATTTGAATTATCTATTGAGTTATTGTTAGTCACGATGCACTGTAAACAGCTATTCACAGAAACATTCCCCTTGTGATCCCCGCGAAGAGGATACAGTGGAGGCGGTCAAATGTACATATATCACACTTCACACATTTGTACATGTGTCTGGATAACTGCTTATGCAATTGTCATTGTCATATTTAGCTTAAGAACATCAGATCCTGGTGATTTATGGAGGGGTTCTTGTCAGTACATTTATCCATCTTTATGTCTCAGTTACATGTTTGCATATATCTGAAGAACTGCTTATCCAATTGTTATGAAACTAGGTAGTAATAGTATTTAGCTTAAGTTATTGAGTGTCAGATTCTGGAGATACACAGGGGTGTCTGTATGTCTGTTCATCCATCCGTTTGTATGACATATTTTTGCATTAATCTGGAGAACTGCTTATCAAATTGTGATTAAACATTTCACTGCTAATTCTTATTAGAAGCATTCTGTAATACTGTTGTTATATATCATGGTCATCAGCGTTTTCATAATATGAAAGCTCTAGTTTTGAATTTACAGCTGTGGCGGGTATGTTACTGGGTATGATACTTCTTCATATTAAACCCTTAAACAAGATTAACTCCATGCAGTAAATATACACTTATTTTAAAATGTGAACACTTCATTTATAATGATGTTTTTCTGCAGTGCCTCTGCATAACCTTGATAATTGTTTACTACATATTTTGGTTTATTTGCAGGAACAAGGAGGCAAAACAAAGAGGCCACAGTGGCCATGTTTTTATTTTGTCCAGGTGGCTCATCAATTGCAGGAGCAACTCATCCTATTTTAATTTTTTTTATTAACTGCCAAGCTATATTTATTGTCGTACTTGGACGTAAGGTGTGAATAGATCGAATTCCCTTTTTAATTATTAGTCAATACCTTTGTGATGTACAGTATATTTTAATAACTTTATTATAACTGCATATTGTACAGCTTATGCACAGGAATTGATATGGTTTGACCTACAAGTTTTTTTGTTTATGTTTTTTTTTTTAAATAACACCACAACATATATTTGTGCTCACAAAGTCTATTGATCTTCACAACAATATAATAAGGACAAGTGCAAACTTATCTGCAATCCTAAAATAGATTATTGTAAAAAACAAACAAACAAAAAAAAAACATTTAGAGGTAACCAGTGTTCAAGCACATGTAAAACCACAATAAAACCTGAATGTAAAATGACAGATTTATAAATACAACAATAAAATAATGTGAGCTACTTTCAATATCCTTGCTAGACAATAGTATTGGGACAGGTAACCTAGGTATAATATACAGAAATGTGAAAAAAACAACAAAAAAAAAACACATTTTTACGAGCTAATAACCTGTTGAAACCTATAAGGCTTTAAAGTCTTGTCTGGTGATAATTAGAGACCTCTGGGGACCATTCTCAAGCCCAGTTTAGGTGCAACCACAAGCCTGAGAATGCACATTTACACACTTTTCACAGTTTTTGTTTTTTGGTTTGATTTACCTAATTTGTCTCACTACCATGATGCATGGCTAGCTTTGACTTCTCGTCCCAGATTGGTTTAGCCACTTCATAACCATAATCAGTCTGTCAGCGTGATGTTTGGACATAGGCTATGGGCCAACAAATGTAAAATTATGTGATTTTTTTTCATGTTTTTATGACTTAATAATTTGTAGAAACACATGTTTTTTTTTCTCTGCAGCACTTAGCTTCAATAAATATGAAAAAAGTTACAATTCATATCTAAATACTTTAAGCATTACATAGAAATCTTTTAAATACTAGCGCTGATTACTACAAACTATTAACTTGTGTATCAATATATATTTCACTAATGTTAATTCATAGATTCTCCAATCAAATAATAGGAGCAATATAAAGCAACTAGTAGTTATTTGTAGTGAATGTTCTCATTCATATTCTGGACAAAAAAAATATCAGCAAAACTTCATCACATGCTCAAAACTACTGATTGTACAACACTTGATTTCTGACTGATAAATTATTACAATTAGATCATGAACATTTGTTCCCGTTTTTTTTTTTTTAAATATGCATGTTTGCACTGAAAAAGGAATGTTTTTTTAGAATATTAATTTATACTGATAGGACCACTTAAGAAACATTTCATATTCAAAGTACTGCACAATTGTGTTTATAAACATATTAAGTAGAACTGCTTTTGAGGCCACTTTCTAAAAGATATGTGTGAGCCTGATGCAAGCAATCGTTTTTTTATTCACTCTTATGATCCTTTGTAAGTGCCAGCAGTGAGGTTTGAAAATACAGGCCTCTAAAAGTAGTTTTACTGTCAGTTGAACCCCTAGGCCTCGTCTCTCTTGGGATTCTCCACCCCACTGTGCTCAGAATGAGCCGGTGTTCGGAGACTGCTGCTCACTGCTCTCTGTCAGCCTGGTAGGAGCAGCAGGGATGTCCTGGGCACTGGCATGAGCAGTGGATGACAGGACCTCTTCAAAACTTCCTCCACTGTTGCTTGGAACTCCCACTTTGGACTGGTCATGCAAGAAACAAGCACAAATTGGATTGTATATAAACCTTTGCCTGAAACTACCCTGTATATTACCACACTTGCCATGTTATACAATCCAGATATCCATTATACAGGCCACAGTTGCCCCTTCAAACAGAAAATTCAAAATAACTGCATCATAATCCTTTTTGCTGCTGTTAAATTTTTAGAACATCAGTCCAACACCACTTCTCATGTCTCTAGTGCTACTTTTAATGTAGGCTGATCTAGGTTTGTATTATTGACATATGATCTACTTAAGCTAATTTATGAGGGGGACTATTCCTAAAGTGTTAAGAACTGGACTATACACTAGGGGGCACTGTTGAGCCAAATTGTAAGAAGTTAAAGTGCAATACCCAAGGCATTAATTAATATCACGGTGACACTAGAAGTCTTTGACACTAAAATATCAACAGCAAAATTATTTTTACAAGGCAAGTGTATCTGTTACCTGAAATATTATTGAAATGACACTTATCTGTGTACTAAAATGTCATGTTATTTACATACTAGAAATACAACAATATACAGACTGGTTCATGCTTTATACTTACCTTTAAAGTGGATACAGTGCTTTCAACCTTCTCTTCAAAGGACTTGAAACTAGGGGAATTCCTGTGCAGACAAAATAGCATTCAATCTATCTATAGGTTTTGCATAATTCAGTTTACTAAAGTACACCCTGATAGATATATTTCTATATAACTAATCAACAAAGACTGGAGTGTTGAAAGCTATAAGTCAGATCCTTCTGAAAGATCCACCAATACATTTAACAATGACACACTTTCATTCTCTTATAAACAGAAAAAAAAAAAACAATTAGGAAAGCCCCTACCTCGAGAATCTACTGGGCTGGATGCATATCTCAGTTTTGTCTAACTCTCCCTATGGATCTATGTCTGTTCTGAGTCTAGTGTATTGCCTTCTCAAAAATATGAATGTATATTATAGTGTTGTAGTGAGCCATGCATCTGTGGGGAAAAAAAGTCTCTGCCTCAATATAATAACCAATAACCTTACCACAGAACAATATTCAGTCTAGAAATATGTTGTACCTGAAAGTGTAATGCAAGACACCGCAGCACAATTCATATTTCTGAATAACAGGAGGGCAGAGATGAAATGATGTGTGTTCAGTATATAGAAAGACACCACACAGTTTCACTATTAAGACATTCTTACATGACTACACACTGAAGATACACATATATGACTTGCTTTGTTACCTCATTGTCGGCAGGCTCATTGAATGATGGACAGAGTAGCTGCCCCATGAATGCATTAACAGAGTAAGAGAATTTCAGCATTAATAAGTTTATCAAAAAGATGATGATTCAGGGGACAAGCATTCATAAACAAGTGTAGCAAACCTGATTATAAACATTAGCTTTCGTAATGCTTTACAAGATTCTCTTCGTTATATACTAGGACTAGAATCGTTGTATTGCAGTCAGAACATAACATACAATCTGGAATTCAAATGGACACAAAAGGATTTCACTGTCTGGCACCATGACAGTCAGGTTTCTCCTGTCACTAGAACTGAATATTTAACTAAGGTCTGAGAAGTCCTTAGTCCAGATCTACTCTGGTTAAACTGGAGTCTCTGGCTGTATAAACTGTATAAGACTTTAAGCCATATTATTACTATACAGAAAAGTGTCTGTGATGGTGAATCAGTGAATCTATGACCCAGGATCAGTATTCCCATGTTCTTCAATTCAGACCTGTATCAAGTCTATTCCATTTGTTTCCCCCCATTATCCACCCCTTTGCCCACAGCAATATGTAATGCCAAGTTCATCTTCAACCCACTACTGATGTGACCGAAACATCACTTTTAGTGAAGTCTATACAGGAAGTCATTGTTTTCTACAGTGGTATCATAATATTGCATCCCAAGAGTGAAGACTGTCATTCAGGGTGTGTATGTGATCATGTCCTACTGTAACAACACAAGCAAACCCATTTTACTTTTAAGCTAACCTCTTGAGATTAAAACTTTAGTTTAGCAAGTTCTGTGTGTTGTTTTGTGATTTTTTTTTTTCTGCTGTCAAGAAAAATGGGCGTACAAGTAATTTAGGTAATTTTTGTCGAAAAAACACAAGATTAAATATTTAGCTTTAACATAATTTAATGATTTATTAAAACACTCAAGGGTAGATGTACTAAGATGGGCCAGTCAAGCGCAAACATACTGCGATTTGCATTTTCGACAATTCGCAATCCGTGTGACATCCCATCAGATTCTATAGTGGGGCCCCCACCTTCACCCCAAATAAAATTGTGTTTCTATCAAACAGCTTTTCATAATCATACAGTAGCCCCTTGCTGACCCGGACATGTTTGTCCGACATAAGGAAGTGTCAGTGTATTTTAAATGTATAAATCATTGTGCTGAAATAACATCAATGTGTTTTGGGTAGACTACATATTACATTATGTAAAAATATAAATCTGTACACTACGCTATACAGTATACACAGTGTTCCAACATTTCTGGTTTATTCCGAATTTTCCTGAAAAATCTTTTTTTTTTTTTTTTTTTTTTTTTTTTAACAGAACCTCGTTTTTTTACCAAATTCTACTGGTTTTTGTCTATTATTCAATATTTTCCCAGGACTATTTTCTAAGACTTTGACTCCAACATTGTAATAAGCAGCCCTACTTTGTATCCTAGGGTACAGCAGGTACGTTTAGACGTCAGAGGATCAAATGACGTTCAAACGTCGCACATTGGTTCTCTGTTCACATCACCTGACGCCATCTTGTGCACAGAGCCTATTGCGACAGCCGCAACACTTTAGTACATCTACCCCTCATTCTTTAGAGACTGCAGCCTAATTACTAACTTGGTCTAAGAGGCTTCACTGTTTCTGATAGGGATAGGTAAATAATTAATCACAACTCCCAGAAAACATTTCTGCTCTTGTGCTGATTAGAAAATAAAAACCAATTCACCAGTTGCTAAAGAAATATATTGTTGCAAAACTCCTGTCTTTCTAGACAGTCACACAACCTTGGAACAGTACTTTTAAGATAAATAGCTGACTTTAGGTTTAGGCCTCTGGTGTCAGCCTTTAACTAACGACACAGAAAACAAAAATCTAAATGGGGGTTCCTGCCCTGCAAGCCAGGAAGATTGGTTACAGCATATTCTGAGAAGGGAAGCAGTTTACTATTAGTGGATCTCAGTTTGAAACCCAATCCACAATTGCAACATTATGACTGAAACGCACATGTAACAGAACTGGAAACCTCAAGGACCACAAGGGAGTACAAAAGGGTCAGATCCATTTACATTGGGAGGTAAGATTAATTATATCCCATTACATAATCTTGCACAAAACAAGTGCACTGCCTAATACAGCACAGCCTAGTATTAGAGAGGGGCCCAGCCTCCCCAAGCAATAGAAAATAGTTTGTACGCAGGTTCCATCGGTGGCAACCCACTTACAACCCCCGCTGTCAAAAAAAACACCAAAAACTGTTGTTTAGTGACAAGGGTTTTGTGGGAAAATAAAACCTGAACTTCTGCATTATCAAGGGGTGCTCTGAGCTACACTTAGAAGAGACCTATTTACATAAGCATTTTGTTTAAATATTCCTGTATTTTGTGTTTTTGCATAAAATTGTTAAACAAGTGTTTCTAAAACTGCAGCTTCTTTACTATACTTTGATTACATCTTGCTTTTAATGTACACCCTATTATAGAGATGCTGAAATCTCTTAAATGACCAAGACTATGGGATATTTGCCAGCACTGTAAGGTATCAGACAACTTGCTTGAAAAAATGTAGCATAACATCATAAAACAGAAAACATTACTTAACCCATTTAATTGAAAAATTGTAACTTACCCAATGGACTGTGATCTATGGCCGCATGAGGAAAGACAGGTAGAAAAGGATCGAACACAACAGATATCAACAGCTTGTACAGTTTTTATTAACTTTACTCAAAGCAGTAGACCGTATAAAGCATTGAAATGCCAGTGTTTAGACCTTCAAAGGCTTTTCCAGAAACTGCTATTCCTAGACATCTTTTGTTTAGAAAAAAAAAAAAAAAAAAATACAATGTTTGCAAACAGTTTGGTCAAATAGTTGACAGGATTGTCAGTACTTCACACATAATATCTGGACCTCAGTGCACCTGTTGCATCTGTTTTGAATAATAAAGATAACTGATGAAGTCAGGTATTTAAATTATGATTTCTTGCATATGCTTTGACCACATGTAAACCCTTTCACATTGAATTACTTTAAACATAAACTTCTTCAGAGACTTTCCATATATCTGGACATCTGTCCACTCCCATGCCCAGTCAGCCCAATAGATGAACCAAAAGCTTCATCAGAACACCTGCTATTTTCAGACTTTTCCCCCTGCAGCAACTCAGATAAAAAGGAGTTATTTTAATTCAGAACGTAGAATCTGCAATGTGATGATTTACTGAATTGCAATTGAACAGATTAATGATGGGACCTTGTCTATGGGTGCTTGACAGCTACCCACATGTTGGCCAGCTAGGAGAAAACACAAAATGATATCATGCATCTTAGTGCCGCAGATAGGAAGTGGCATACACGGCCACCTCCCTCCAAAAGATGAGGCAGCCAAACCATGAATGGATAACAATAATAACTGATGAATAACTAATGCAACGAGTCACAGTGGCGCACTGCCACCTACCCCCCAAAAATATGATAAAAGGATAAATGAAAGTGAAGCAGCTGAGATACGGACCCATCCCCCAGAGCACGACTGCACTGGGGAACTAAATACGCCTTGCAGAACTGAACACGAATTGCTCAGCACTCAGTTAAGGGAAAAAATCCCTACTCACATTATTTTAATTAGTTTTTTATGGTAGGGGGAAACCTCGCGGAGGCTTGCATGGCTGGGGGTAGCCCTTCCTCCAGGCTCTAAGACCTCCTAAGATCTCCTGCTTTGGCTTCACCACGTGTGACTGAGAGGCCAAAACAAAAGAATCGACATGACTGAAAGGGACATGGGGTTTTTATGGCGCTTGGTGATGGCATGTTGGTTAGGGGCGGATTCTCCTTTCCAGAAAAGCAACCAAGTTTTCAATTCTACAAGTACAGGTATTGTAAGTAGTAGCAGGTCATGCACGTTTGGGTCAATGTCCTTGTAGCTGAAGATATCAAATTAAACCGACCAGGCTACTATGTGCTTGCAGACGAAGCACAGTCCACAGGTAGCTGGATTATGACCAAGGCTTAACAAGAAACAAACAAGTATACCAGTAGCAGAAATCCCTTAAAATGGCCATCAATAGAAAATCAGAATAATCTAATTAAGATTAAGTAAATCAAAAGCATGTCCTTAGTAAGCTTCATAACACCTGGACACGCTGTATATCACTATATGCACAGTGGAGGGGAATACAGTTAACTTTTGTAATAAGGAGCAAAATAAAAATGCAGTCTTCACATTCATCATAAAGGCTGAGTAAAAAACATGTGACATTACTAAAGTATAAACTCTAGTTGGCTCATTTAAAGTGATACACAGAGTGACTAATTTACAAGCTTGTACATGAGTTCCAAACATTGCTTACTAATTCCATACTGCAGTCAATATATTAACTTAGAGTTCATTAGCTAGGCATTGGTAGGACAGAAATTAAATGTTCAATTTAAATGTGGACACTTATGTCACTGGGCATGAATACAGTCTGACCGTACTTTAGTCATACAGCCACTAGTACAGTTTTTATATAGTTCAGACAAAAAATGAAGCTTTAATTTAATGAGTGTAACAAATAAGTTTACCTTAGCATTGCAACTAGGATCTTAAATAATCACAAAAGCCAATGCAACACTCCCTGTAGGTCCTCAGCCAAGATCGGCAACTGGCAGGGAATGCTGCTTTGATCTTTAAATTCTTACAGGTTTTAGGGGTGAAACTGGAAAAGGTATGTTCCAGCGACCACTATTGATCAGACTCCCAACAAGACCATGAGGATCTATTCAGGCTGTGCCTTTGCCTTCAGGGTTTAGTAGTTTGGTAACATCCATTGCTTTTGTTTGGTTTTAGATTTGGTAGAACAAACAGGAGTAACATTGATAATTTTTTAGATAAAAAATAAAACTTAGTAGATAAAAGTCATTTGGCACTAGGAGTATATACTTAAATAATTAATCAAGCCACACAACTGCATGCCACCACAAACACATCAAACTCACGCAAGAAAAGAAACTTGGAGAATTTTGAAAGACTTTGATTTTGCAATGTAGCTATCTTTGAAGTTTATCTTAAAACCATGATTGCCACACAATAACTGAATACATTTATATAAAATGTTATTAAACAGTAAATCTTCCTATTACTTATCAGTTAGCCATTCCAAATTGAAAACTGCAGGGGGCAGTCATCATTAATTAATTTATATGTGTGGAATGTAAGATGCATAGATATGAGCTCTGATCCCACCACTTCTATACTGCAAATGATCTCTAGGCTGAAAATGTCAAACTTCATACAGACCACAGAATGAAGAAATAACTCTTAAACTCAGAATGTGTATCGGTTACTTTCCTAGTAGTCTCTGTTACAGCAGAGTGATCACTGATACCATATCTGTTTTGAAATTGAAAGGTATCAGTTTCTATTAGCACTGTATTGCTAGCATGCTCAGAAATAATGATTCTTAGCCACAGCAAGCCTTTGAACTCCAAACAACATACATACATACACATTTGTTTCCTCCTCACCTTTTGGGGAACAGACTCTGAAGGCCATTTATGCTAAAAAAAAAAAAAAGTTGACTTTCTTTAAACTGTCATGATTATGTCAATGAGACACTTCACTGCATGACTGCACCAATAAAACATGACCGCAACAGCCCCAAACCGGTTTCTTTAACTAATCAGTACCAAGACTTGTCAGCACAAATAATTATGTAAGTATATATATATAGGGCCCAACAGAACGTCCATATACATCAAATATACAGATGCCTCAGGGCGTTGTGAGGCATGAGACGAACTTGAGTGCCTCCAGTCCCTGAGAAGTCTGTGTATTCAATGTATACGGATGCGTTGAAGGGCCTCATTGCATTTACAATTCAGGTAAAACAGTGGATTTGAAGACCAAAAAGCATAAATCGTGTTTAGGGCCAAAAATTATTAATAGTTTTTTTTTTTTTTTTTTTTTTAAATTAAATATCCTTACACCAATAAAGTAGTCCCATTTATAACTGAACTACACACTAAGCTAATCTGAGTAAATACATTTTATTGGAACATGCAAAAGAAAGTACACCTGTATTTTTGATATTGTGGACATTGAAAAGATACACCAGGACTGCAGACACACTGAGCAGAACAGATGGGAGGGAGGAATCAAAATAAATACAACATCTCGGATTTCAGTAAGTTTTCAAGGTCTGTGTCTAAATGGTGGATAATGTGGAGAAGTGCTTTTTTGTGTTTTTCTGTAGCGTTTACAAACTGCTAAAAAAACATTATTTTAAGTGACAAAGTCGGGGTGACTGAGTATAAAGACAGCATTTTTTTTGTTGGTATACTCTTTTTTTTTTGCTATCTTCCAGTTCATTTAATTTTTCTTCATCCAAAATGGCATGTCTACTTACTATTTGGTCAATCTGTTTCATAGTTAGAGCTGTACATCTGTGAGGCAGAGCAGTGATTTTGAATATGTGACAAGGCTCCAACTGTCCGTATACATCTAATATACGGACAGCTGGAACCTTGCTCGGGACAGAGACTTGCAATTCACATTGCTTGTTTCACGTCCCATTGCCAGCCCTGGATTTTATATATCAACTTAAAATTATGAAATATCACAGTTTTACAGCCCTATATATATATATATATATATATATATATATATATATATATATATATATATATATATATATATATATATATACACACACTGAACAAAAACATAAACGCAACATGTAAAGTGCTGGTTTACATCATTTTCATGAGCTGAAATAAAACATCCTAGAAATTTTCCATATGCATTTCTCTCAAATTTTGTGCACAAAGTTGTTTACATCCCTGTTAGTGAGCATTTCTCCTTTGCCAAGATAATCCATCCACCTGACAGGTGTGGCATATCAAGAAGCTGATTAAAAAGCATGATCATTACACAGGTGCACCTTGTGCTGGGGTCAATAAAAGGCCACTCTAAAATGTGCAGTTTTGTCACACAACACAATTCCACAGATGTTCAAGTTTTTAGGGAGCGTGCAATTGGCATGCTGACTGCAGGAATGTCCACCAGAGCTGTTGCCAGAGAACTGATTGTTCATTTCTCTACCATAAGCCACCTCCAACGTTGATTTAGAGAATTTGGCAGTACGTCCAACCGTCCTCACAACCGCAGACCACGTGTAACCACGCCAGCCCAGGACCTCCACATCTGGCTTCTTCACCTGCGGGATCGTCTGAGACCAGCCGCTCGGACAGCTGATGAAACTGTGGGTTTGCACAACCGAAGAATTTCTGCACAAACTGTCAGAAACCATCTCAGGGAAGCTTATCTGCGTGCTCGTCGTCTTCACCAGGTTCTTGACCTGACTGCTGTTCGGCGTCGTAACCGACTTCAGTGGGCAAATGCTCACCTTCGATGGCCACTGGCACGCTGGAGAAGTGTGCTCTTCACGAATGAATCCCGGTTTCAACTGTACCGGGCAGATGGCAGACAGCTTGTATGGCGTCGTGTGGGCGAGCGGTTTGCTGATGTCAACGCTATGAACAGAGTGCCCCATGGTGGCGGTGGGGTTATGGTATGGGCAGCCATAAGCTACGGACAACGAACACAATTGTATTTTATCGATCGCAATTTGAATGCACAGAGATACTGTGACGAGATCCTGAGGCCCATTGTCGTGCCATTCACCCGCCGCCATCACCTCAAGTTTCAGCATGATAATGCACGGCCCCATATCGCAAGGATCTGTACACAATTCCTGGAAGCTGAAAATGTCCCAGTTCTTCCATGGCCTGCATACTCACCAGACATGTCACCCATTGAGCATGTTTGGGATGCTCTGGATCGACGTGTACGACAGTGTGTTCCAGTTCCTGCCAATATCCAGCAACTTCACACAGCCATTGAAGAGGAGTGGGACAACATTCCACAACAGCCTGATCAACTCTATGCGAAGTAGATGTGTTGCGCTGCATGAGACAAATGGTGGTCACACCAGATACTGACTTGTTTTCTGATCCATGCCTCTACCTTTTTTTTAAGGGATCTGTGACCAACAGATGCATATCTGTATTCCCAGTCATGTGAACTCCATAGATTAGGGCCTAATGAATTTATTTCAATTGACTGATTTCCTTATATGAACTGTAACTCAGTAAAATCTTTGAAATTGTTGCATGTTGCATTTATATTTTTGTTCAGTGTGTGTATATATATATATATACACACACACACACACACACACACACACACACACACACACACACACACATATATATATATATATATATATATATATATATATATATATATATATATATATACACATACACACACACACACACAATGTAAAACTGTGATATTTCAGAATTTTAAGTTGATTGATGGGTTGTCAGGATTTGATTTGTGGTTTACAGACTTGTGGAGTTGTCAAAAATCTATTGACAGTAGGGAAGGGATATCCTATTTTTTCTCTGTTCAAATAAATGTTCATAATGAATCATTTATATTTTTCCTAAAGACTTCTTACGTAGAGTAAAGCAATTGAAACCTTACTGTAATGACCCATATGTCAGTAGTGGTAAGAGTAGGGATGACAGTAGGGACAGAGAGTTGCAATTCACTTTAATGCACTAATCCTAGACTGCCGGCATCTGATTAAAACCAGGCCCACTGCAAGCCGATTAAACCTTCCAAGTCATGTAACAAAATCATGACCCTACCAGAAATCACATGTTTTTAGTAATTTCAAGTTGTTTAATCAGTGGCTGGTAATTTAAATTAGAAATCTAGTACTGCTCCAATGGCACATTTCTTCTAGACCTTCTTCAGAATGTTTTTCTACTAATGTAAGCACATGTTACTAGTTTAAGGCCTTCTACAAACAGATGAGAAAAGTAAATAATTCTAAGAACATTACTGTGGTTTCATTTGTTCACAACAGTGCTGAATTCTTGGATAGTATGTACCTCATATCGCCGAACTTCTTGCTGATTGCATTGCCTACATTACTAAAAGCTGCTGACGCCTTTTGTCCGGCAGTGCTTAGGGTCTCCTGTGTCTTCTTGTACCTGAAAAAAACAAAAGCAATTAATACTAGTCAGTTATTGTGGCAGAGTAAAGCTCTGCCCTTTTTAAATTGGCAGGGATGAGGTTAATTTCCCCTACCTGCCTGTGTTTTTTATGTTCAGGTGGCTGGGGTGGCTAGTTGATTAGGTTAATTAAGGATCAATCAGCGCCCAGCCACCTGACATAAAAGGAGGCCTCTGCTTCTCATTTGGGAGGAGGGAGCTGAGGAAGCAGGTTGGTTTTGTTTGGTTGTCTAAATTTTTCTAAATCCAGTGAAGGCATTGCCCAGCCTGGAAATCTTTATTTTTGTAAGTTTTGCTTTTTTTGTTTGGTTATTTGTGTTTAACCATCATTATTTTTGCCCTTGTGCCTTTTTATTTTGTGTTTTTATAATAAAAGTATATATTTTTTGAACTGCAGTCTGTCTCTGGGCCTCTATCCATTCGCCAGCCTGCCACAGTTATCAATATACTATACTTTTTTTTTTTTTTTTTTTACTGTATTTAATGGTTTAATGAAAAATCAAACACAGTAGAGCCCTGTCAATTTGTCTCATTTTAGTTGTGTACATATTTCTTCTAAACAATTTTATGTGGCTGTTTTGAACTTCTGCATTGTTTAAAATATATATGCCACTGCCATTTGGTTTCTGCTGTTAAACATATGTCATCCAAAAGAAAAATAAGAGAATAATAAATTTATATCAAAGGGAAATTGCTGGAGTCACAACACCCTTGACATGTACATGGAACTAGCTTAACCAAGGGTAGTGTGAAAATTCCATGGTAATTTTTTATCCTGTTAAACTGACTTCCTTCAAAATATACCTGTTTGTGAAAGTGCAGATCTGTTCACCTCTGCCATCCAATGGTTTGTGTTTTGTAACACTGTTCTACCGATTCAACTACATGTGTTTAGAGCAACAAGGGGGATGCAAGGAGACTTCCAATGTTTATTTTAGTTGAAACGGCATTAACCTGTTCAAAAACTAGTAACACAATCTCTTGAATCAGACTGGTGCTGATGCTGGGTTATATATTGTTGTTTTGTTTCATAACCCCACAGAGAGTACCCCACCCACTCAATGGCTTTGAGCTCTAGCTTAAGCCCTCTGTGCATGAGTGCAGGTGCCATGGGCACTGAAGCATGGTATTTCTGCATGTTAAGCCACTGTGACTGTGTCAGAGTCAAAGGCTTTGGATACAGAGCTTTTAGACACTCAAACAAACACACATACACACATCATCATCATCATCATCCCGGAAGCCATCTGCTTAAGGGATGATGATTTAATTGCATATCTGTTTTCATTGTATATCTAATTTATCACTTCATCTGGAGAGACAACTAACTACTCTGTGTGTGTGTGTGTGTGTGTGTGTGTGTGTGTGTGTGTGTGTGTGTACATATACAGTACTGTGCAAAAGTTTCAGGCAGGTGTGAAAAAATGCTGTAAGGATGCTTTCAGAAATAGACATGTTAATAGTTTATATTTATCAATTAACAAAATGCAAAGTGAGTGAACAGAAGAAAAATCTACATCAAATCAATATTTAGTGTGACCACCCTTTGCTTTCAAAACAGCATCAATTCTTCTAGGTACACTTGCACACAGTTTTTGAAGGAACTTGGCAGGTAGGTTGGCCCAAACATCTTGGAGAACTAACCACAGTTCTTGTGTGGATTTAAGCAGCCTCAGTTGCTTTTCTCTCTTCATGTAATCCCACACAGACTCGATGATGTTGAGATCAGGGCTCTGTGGAGGCCACACCATCACTTCCAGGACTCCTTGTTCTTCTTTACGCTGAAGATAGTTCTTAATGACTTTTGCTGTATGTTTGGGGTCGTTGTCATGCTGCAGAATAAATTTGGGGCCAATCAGATGCCTCCCTGATGGTATTGCATGATGGATAAGTATCTGCCTGTACTTCTCAGCATTGAGGAGACCATTAATTCTGACCAAATCCCCAACTTCATTTGCAGAAATGCAGCCCCAAACTTGCAAGGAACCTCCACCATGCTTCACTGTTGCCTGCAGACACTCATTCATGTACCACTCTCCAGCCCTTCGGCGAACAAACTGCCTACTGCTACAGCCAAATATTTCAAATTTTGACTCATCAGTCCAGAGCACCTGCTGCCATTTTTCTGCACCCCAGTTCCTGTGTGTTCGCTTGGCCTTGTTTCCACGTCAGAGGTATGGCTTTTTGGCCGCAAGTCTTCCATGAAGGCCACTTCTGACCAGACTTCTCCAGACAGTAGATGGGTGTACCAGGGTCCTACTGTTTTCTGCCAATTCTGAGCTGATGGCACTGCTGGACATCTTCCGATTGCAAAGGGAAGTAAGCATGATGTGTCTTTCATCTGCTGCAGTAAGTTTCCTTGGCCGACCACTGTGTCTACGGTCCTCCACGTTGCCCGTTTCTTTGTGCTTCTTCAAAAGAGCTTGGACAGCACATCTGGAAACCCCTGTCTGCCTTGAAATTTCTGCCTGGGAGAGACCTTGCTGATGCAGTATAACTACCTTGTGTCTTGTTGCTGTGCTCAGTCTTGCCATGGTGTATGACTTTTGACAGTAAACTGTCTTCAGCAACCTCACCTTGTTAGCTGAGTTTGGCTGTTCCTCACCCAGTTTTATTCCTCCTACACAGCTGTTTCTGTTTCAGATAATGATTGTGTTTCAACCTATATATTGAATTGATGATCATTAGCACCTGTTTGGTATAATTGTTTAATCATACATCTGACTATATGCCTACAAAATCCCTGACTTTGTGCAAGTGTACCTAGAAGAACTGATGCTGTTCTGAAGGCAAAGGGTGGTCACACCAAATATGGATTTGATTTAGATTTTTCTTCTGTTCACTCACTTTGCATTTAGTTAATTGATAAATATAATCTATTAACATGTCTATTTTTGAAAAAAATTCTTACTTTACAGCATTTTTTCACACCTGCCTAAAACTTTTGCACAGTACTGTGTGTGTGTGTGTGTGTGTGTGTGTGTGTGTGTGTGTGTGTGTGTGTGTGTATATATATATATATATATATATATATATATATATATATATAGATATATATATATATATATATATATATATATATATATATATATATATATATATATATATATATATATATATATAGATAGATAGATAGATAGATAGATAGATAGATAGATAGATAGATAGATAGATATTTCACATACACACTTTTTGGGAATAAAGTGCTTAACTTGTATCCCCCTGTGGCAAAGTGGCTGGTGATTGTGAACAGGTGCAGAGGTGATGCAGTGCAGGAATAATCACAGACGACTGTAATCCGGTTTGGAAAGTGCATTTATTAACTGTAATCCAGGTCTGGTGACCAAACAATACACCCCAGCAATACATAACGATGTGTAATGCACAGAGGAGACAAAACAATAAGCACAAATTATCCGCCCCACAACAATACTGGACATGGTCACCGTGCAGTCGTGCTCGTGGTGGGTGATAAACAGGTTATTTGGTGACTGTAGTGCAGTGCTGATCTGGCTTGTGCTGGCCCAAGGCGACAGCTCTGGATACATGTTAGCTGACTGGTAGTTTTCAAACACAGACAGTTACCAACAGACACAAACAAACAAAACATTCATGAATATTCTTTTATTTAGTTCTCCTTAATTTTAAGCAGTCATTACTGCGGCTTTCACAGTTCTTCCAGGTTATGGTCAAAACCCAAGCGAAGGAAAAGATTTACTATTCTCCAGCCCCTTTATGCTATCATGTATGACCCCTTGGTAAACGATTGCAGCTGCCTCTATTCCCTGCAGCTGATACCTTGTTTACCTTCCGGGTCAATAAGTTCCTGCAAAGGAGTCTCGCTTTCTTCCAGGCTGACGGACTACCCGGCCCAGATAATGAACTGTCAGGCCCGCTCGTCCAATGGCTTCCCCTTTCACTACTTAGTGCCCTCACAGGTCGGGAGGGAGATTTACAACCAGAAATCAATATCTTTCTGTCACACCCACATACAAAATTTAGCTGGATAAAATGTAAAATGTTACCACATGCTAAGTAATTTGACACTTTACTACACATTTGCCATGCTCATGCATTCAAAATGCTTTACTACAATTCTCTGACCTTTACCATGATTGCCTGCGCTTTACTGTACTTTATCTGTCCTTAATATGCATTTTCAGTTGTGAAAGGAATAATAGTGCTGAACACTGGATATTGGACCATACCACCACCACCACCACCACCACCTTCTTCTTCTTCTTCTTCTTCTTCTTCTTCTTCTTCTTCTTCTTCTTCTTCTTCTTCTTCTTCTTCTTCTTCATCATAAATTATTTAGCAGACGCTTCTACCCAAAGTGATTTACAGAAATTAAACAAAATATAAAAGGGTGATTAGAAATTTCAATTACCATTTCAACCTAATCACCCTGTATATAAGTTACAGGCAATACAAATGCAAAACAAACACATAAATATATACAAAATAAATCTAAATAAAGGAAAATACAACAAGATATATAAATAGGAATTTACAAATGAAGGTTGAATAAGTGGGTTGTGAGAAGATGGAGGAAAGCAGTAGAAGACTGAACAGTCCTGAGGATAACCGGTAGCTGGTTCCACCACAGTGGGACAAGTAAAGAGAAGGAGCGAGCGCGAAAGGAAGGAGGCAATGCATAACATGTCGGCCAGTAGTGGATGAGCGGAGACGGCGAGAGGGAATAGAAGGAGACACGAGGGATTGGAGATAGGAAGGGGCAGTAGGCAAGAATAGAGCAATGATCTTAAATTGGATGCAAGCAGAGATAGTTAGCCAGTGGAGAGTGTGAAGCAGAGGGGTAGTGGGGTTGGGAGAATACCAGACCAGCAGCAGAATTTTGAAAAAGTTGAAGAGGACCAATAGCTGAAGCCGGGAGACCAGCGAGGAAAGAACAAGAGCTTGATGAGGGTTGAGTGGAATAAGTAGATAGAACAGGGTGGATTCTAAAAATGCTGCCAAGAAAGAAACGACAAGTATGTGTTAGTGAAGAGATGTGTTAAGAATAGGAGAGAGAAGGGTCCAAAATAACATCTAGGTTTCTTACAGAAGGAGAAGAAGAAAGATTAAAAAGTGTGAGATATTTGCACAGGTTAGAACAATTGTAAGCCAATGAGAAGAGTGTTCCTTGCTATGTTATAAAATGCAACACTTGACTCTTGATGTTAGTGATGTATAGCTGCCTGCATGCCCCTATTTTGCCCAGTTACTGGCTTTTTCGCATTGAGAGTAAAAGCTCAATAGCAACAAGTGACAGAGTACCAGAACATGCGGCCAAAAATGTAGAGAATCACAAGTGGCATGAAAAAAAAATAGAATGTAGACAGCTGCAGCATTTCACAGTATCAACATAATACGTTTTAAAACATCTGCTACTTGAGTAACCCAGTTCGTCATTAGTTAGCCTCATTTAGTTATTTAATTACTTTGTTTTATATAAGAATCCGACACAAAACACATTACTGTCTCACATACATCATCATGGACTGCACAATACCTGGAAGGATGAAAATAATTGTCTCTTGGGAGCCACTTATTTCAGATTATGTGCTGATTTCTTTCTTTCTTTTTAATTTGACTGCTGATATTGAAAATCTTACTTCACACTGGTGTTTAAGGTACCATTATGAACATCCAAAATGCAAACCTCTAAAGTAGAACAGAGAAAGTTCAGTTCTCCATTTAGAATCTACAGCTCCTTTGGGACTCAGTAAACTAGGAAGCACAGACTTTACCAAACCACAGGACAGTATTTTATTTATGTTTACTGCTGACTTAGCTTAGATACCTCAGCAGATCTATTGATTTATTTATTAAGACAAAAACAAAAAAAAGACTTACTTCCAGTAAAGGGCCTCAAATGTTATCCTTTAAACTGTGTCCCACTTTTTATTTAAACAATAGGACTTTGGCCAGGGACATTTAACTGCACAAGGCAGGCCTTACCAGATGGTAAAGCCCCCTTTTTGGGGTCCTATTCCTTAAAAAGAGCTCTACCTAAATGTCGCTTTTACAACGACAAAAAGTGCTCATTGTTTCACAGCATATCAAATACTGGATTTTCATTTTAGTGCTCTTGCAATTAAGTTGAAACAGCAGCACAGTGAAGGAACACTACTGATAGTGAGTGTTAAAAAGTGTATAATAATGTTCATAGTCTCAAAATGGATTCTAATAAAACCAAATGATCTTAATAGTAATAACTAAGGAAATGTAAACATATAAACGGGTCTGTCTGTAAGTATGTCTAAAAAAAAACAAAGCTTATTGATTTCATGCTGGGTTTCCTCCCTCATCTATCTGTCCTCAAGACTGTGGTTTGGATAACCTCAGCCCTGGGGTTTTTCACAATACAATGCTTTTGAGTACAAACTCTGGCCTGTTCAGCACTAGCTTATTTTAGTAAAACTAAAACTAAATCTTGTCAATGTCTTTCATGCTATAGCCAGTACTATTTTTTATGGAGTAATAAGGGCACATATTCTGTACTCACAGATGATTTTGTAATGTCATTGATACTGGCTCACATTCACTGCTACCTAGAGACCAGTGCTGCTGTAATAAAATAAACAAACAAATAAAATGAACCTGAACTGTTTGTGTACCTGCAATGTCACTCAACAAATCCTTTAACTTGCAGATTTGTATGTATAATCACTCTTCTGTGTGCCGGTGTAGCTTGATAAGATGCTCGGTTAAATCATTCCATGTTAAGTCTGCTTAAAGCATTGATAGAAAAAAAGGTATGTGAAATCAGAGTAAATGTTGATTACAGTGAAACTCGTTCCCTTCTGATAATGGTTCTAAGCGGGCAAATGTGTCCATTTCATATCACCTACCAGAGCTAGTTCAAACAAAGCACCTCACCTGACAGTTTTAGTTTAAAGCAGTGCTCAGTGATTAATTAACCCATTATTTCCCACAGGTATAATAATGCTCTGTAGTATATGGTTTTTGCAAGCTTGCCAAACTCATAGCAGCAAGCTATTTTATCTGCTGCCAGTCGGATATGGTACTCGTTTTGTATTGTCTAGTTACATAAATATTAGTAATATTTATCCAAGGAAAAATAAGACCAAACCTTTAATGTCCAGCAAAAACTTTCCTCTTGCTAAGCACTTTCAGAATAGTGACTCATACTAACAGATACAAATAAAAAGGAAAATAGCCTGAGAGTTTAGATGATTAATAATGAATGCAGTATATTAAGTCCATTTATGTTTTTTTTTTAACTTTAAATTATATGTACTTTTTTCCGATCACCGATCATCATCCCAAATAATGAAAAGCAAATATGATTACCTGAAAAAATATGAATAATATATTTTTTTAAACTTTTAGTTACATTACATATATCTAGAGAATGGAACTAAACAGGTCAGGGACAAGTAGGCTAGCTGATAACAATCTTACATCACCTAGCAAGGTATTTAAACTAGGAACCGAGGAGGGGAGGGAACCTAAATAGACATGTAAAATTCAAGTTAAAGCATCCTGCCATTCCCGCTACTCGCTGAGCAAACACAGAGGTGTGTGCTACGGTAACTTCATCAAATTCCTATTACCCCTGCTCAATCACATGCTCTTGATTGGATCAATTTACGCCTAGGTTTACTTAATGTCAGGTCCATTAATTAGTGACTTTATTCAGGATTACAACATTGATATTCTCTCTTTAACTGAAACTTGGCTTGGGCCAAATGGCAATATTTCCTTGATTGAGGCTTGTCCAAGTAACTATTCTTTTTTTCCAGAAAGCTCGCTCTACTGGGCTGGGCGGTTGACTTGCTACTGTTTTCTGTAGTGATCAAGAACGGAGTTGGTGGGAATCTAAACTACATGTTCATTACATCGCATGGAAGGGCCACCTAGATAAACATAGGAAGGCTCTGTCGTTGACTAGATGATCATATTATTCTAATTTAATATAAACAAATACAAATAATCCTAGATTTCTTTTTGCTACTCTAGATAAATTAATTAATCCTTCCCCTAAGAGTCCTAGCCTTGACATTGGCCTCTCTCTTAGCTGTGATCACTTCTTACATTTCGTTAAAAATAAAATGCTAGACATCAGAAATGAGATTCCAAGGGGCTCCCGAATGGCGCATCGAGTAAATGGCGCTCCTCATGGAGTGCAAGATGTGCCCTGTAGCCTGGAGATTGCTGGTTCGTATCCAGGCTATGTTATTTGCAGACTGTGACCGGGAGTTTCAGGAAAATTACAAATGGTTCACATCTCCTCCGGTATAGCACTTAAGGTCGCTGTGGTAAAACCCATGCTTAAGAAACACAATTTGGACTCTAAAGTCCTCAATAACTATAGGCCAATCTCCAAACTACCACTCTTAGATAAGGTGATAGAGAGAGTTGTTGCAATTCAATTACAAAAATGTCTAACTGTTAATGTTCGTAAAGTTTCAGTCTGGTTTTCATGCCTTGTCCTATCCTCGTTCAAATCTTATCTGTCTGATAGGTTACAGTTTGTCCCTATTGGGGAGGTAAAATCGGCATTATCGGATTGTTGTCTGTGGTGTTCCACAAGGCTCCATTCTAGGTCCCTTGTTGTTTTCATTATATATGCTACCGCTAGGAGACACTATCCGCAGACATCGAGTGAACTGTCATTGCTATGCTGATGATACCCAGCTATATTTGTCCCTAAATCCAGGAATTTCTTCTGCCTGGGTGTTATTAGCTACTTGGCTTACAGATATCAAGTATTGGATGTCACAGAATTTTCTAATGTTGAACTCAGACAAAACAGAGGTTATGCTAGTGGGCTCACAGAACCATCTAAAAGGAAATGTGGGATTACATTAACTTGACCCTTGTAGTCAAAACTTAAACTAGATATTAAGAGTTTGGGGGTCATCTTTGATCCTGGTCATTTGAGACTCTTATTAGGTAAGTTACTAAAGTATCTTTTTACTGTCTGAGAAATACAGCCAAACTTAGATCAATTATTTCTGTATCTGATGCTGAGAGACTAATGCATGACTTTATTTCATCTTAAATTGATTACTGTAATGCACTTTTTTCTGGTGTCCGTAAACATGTGGTATCCCGCTTGCAGCTTGTTCAGAATACCGCCATAGAATTCTGACTAAAGCCAGGAAAAGTGAAATTGTGGCCTCTTTACACTGGCTCCCTGTGCAATATAGAATTCATTTTAAGATGTTGTTGTTAACTTATAATGCCCTGAATGGATTAGCACCTAGTTACTTGCAGGAGTTACTGAACCTGTATCTTCCAAACCGCACTCTGAGATCACAGAATGCGGGCTTCTGGTTATTTCTAGGGTCAACATTTCTGCTATATACTGTACAGTGCTTTGCCATACTTTTGTATAAAAAATGTTATATAAATGCAATAAATAAATCAATAAAAACTGTTCATCCCATCGCCATGAAATAACTCAAGTTATTTCTCTAATATAGCTCTAATATTGTTTTGAATGTGGTGGCTAAAATATGCAGGTTACTGATAATAATTCCTCTGCTGGATCTGTTTTGGGTTTTTTTGTGACCTGTGGTGTGGGGACGGTGGACATAGAATATTACAAATGAATGTCTATGTAGTCTTTTTGGAATAGTCATTGACAAACAGCTTAAATGCTAGCACTGATATAATCTGCGTCAGCTAATCAGCTACTGAATAAAGTACCGGCAGCACTGGTGTTACTTATTACAACTAAAACCTTTCTTTGGGTCAGTGATCTAACAACTCAGCCGGATTGACTTTGGCAGGCTGTCCTAGCATGTGGCAGCCTCTCCATGGCAACAGGGATCTCTCAAAGGAAAGGCTTATTAGAAGGTGCTGTGGAGGAATAAAGGGATGTCCAGCCAAAGAACCTGCCAACAACAACAGTCCTACTGAGTCACACTGAGCTCTGCTATTAAGAGCTGACTGCCTTGCAGTAATTGCTCTGAGAAAAATACACTCATGATGGTAAGCAATGCCAGGACACTGTTGTAAAAGAGTCCTCGTCTCAATGGGTTTTTTCCCAGTTAACCCTATGTCGCCTACTAGGAATTACTATAAATTGTGCATATATCCAACAACTTTCTATTTTTGCGCTTGTAGTTTAATAACCTTAATTCACCATTTAAAACCCTATCAACAGAACGTTATTGAGTAGACCTTTCCAATGACAGCATCTGTTTTGTTGTAGGGTGTTTTATAGTTTTTGTCTTATAAGCATTGTCTCCAAAAAAATATTGAAATATGAAAAATGAATAATATTATTTAAAAAAATGTGCAAATTTTCATATTTTCCCAAACGATATAGAAGAAAGTTAGAGTATATGGGAGATGTGTAATTTTATGAGGATTTCAAATATTTAATCAGAATTGAAATTGCTTGTACAGTTGCAGAGCTACATAAGGTTTTGTAATGCAAAAGACATTTGCATAAAAGAGCCGAAATGGTGGATGTAGAACTGAAAGTGAAACTGAAGAAACCTGGAAATATAATATAGTCCCGTTTGTGATTAAAGTTAATTATTTATGTGTAGAGGTCTCAATATGTATGCCAACCAAAGATGTTGAGTATGTTTATTATTATTATTATTATTATTTTTCTTTCTTTCTTTAAAATAAAAGAAGAAACTTGCGAATACCGTATAGGGTAAAAAAAACAAAAAACAACAAAAAAACAAAAAAACAAACAATAATAAACAGCTAAATAATAAATGTAACGACTATAGCAAAATACTTATCCATTGTTTACTCATACAGAAACAAAGTACACTAATAATAATAAATAAAATAATGACACTGACATGGCAAATATACTAAGTTAGAGGTCAGGCAGATGTCATATTTACTTTCGCCTCCATCCCGAGAAACACTTTCAAATCAGGACACAAAATTAAATAAAAACATAAATAATTAAAAACAACAGTAAAACATTTATAAGAGGGATATCATAGATGTCTTTTCAGTAATTAGTTTTTTGTCTCAGTCGGCATCTGAGGTGCCCTGCAGTTGCACGCAAACACACACAGACACAGAGCGGGGCGAAAAACATTCCAGAAGTAATTTTTAAAAAAACATATATAAAGCTATTTTTTAATAATAACATAAAAAAATAAAAAAGTGACAGGTTAGTCCCAGTTCTTAGCTTTCGGGTGAGTTATAAATCAGCACTTTTAGTCTTGTAGAACGGGAGAGTGTGAATACTAATTTCCACTGAAGTCAGAAAATGGCAGAGTCAAAAATGAAACACAAATAAAAAATGCTGCACCCACCTCAGCCCTAAACCAATTACATGGGGATATTCACCGTAGCTGTAGCTATGGTTAAATGAAAAACACAAGTTAGTTGATTGGACGGCTGAGAGATATTATGTTTCGTCATCGTAACAAAAATTACGAAATTAGAGCGCGTCGGCAGTAAAGGGTTAAAGAATTTAAAAATAAATAAATAAATAAATAAATGATCTGCTTATTATATCAAGTGAAGATCAATCTGCATAGACAATGAGGCTTGTCTTAATCTTTAACTCACTGGCTACTCTGTGAAAAAGATGACATCAGACCCGCGTTCCACATCTGATCAATTGGAAAAGCAGCAGTTGGTTACAGGTGAGTTAGTCAGTGTTGTTTTCATGAACTCAAGACTCATATAAACCACATGCCTTGTCTCTCTTTTCCCAGTAACCAACTGCTGATTTTCAAATGGCTCAGGTGTAAGCTTTTGAAGCGGAAAGGAAGGACACAAGGAAATGCAGCATGGAAATATCCGGAAAATGTGATCAGTAAATGTAGTTCATGAGTGGATTTGGAAGAAAAAAAACACATTTCCCATAATCTTTTAAATACAATTATGTGGGACTGAGGAAGGGTTGAGGCACTGCACATGAAAAGTGTGCTTTTATTTATTTATTTTATTAATCGTTAATTAATTTTATGTTTGTTTATTTTTGTGAATTAGAATCAGACACTTTGTCTGGGACATGCTACCTGCTGTGTTTGGTTGCCGGGAAAAGCAACTGGATCCCTAACCAGCAGGGGGGCATGTCCTGGCAGAGTCTTGTAATAAAAGGAACTGCTGACCTGGGATTCGAAAACGTAACCGGAACAATAAACGAAAAAAAAAATTGTTCATGGAACAGTGTGACAGAGCTTGCTGTTAGATCTCCTTCCCGACCTGTGAGGGCACTGAATAAAGGGAACAGAGTATCCTGGACTGGATGGCTCGACAGGTCATTCCCAGGGCTAGGCGGAAGTCGGCTATCTAATATGGGGACTGAGCTATGATACACTAAATCGCCCGTTTACCAAGGGGTCATAGTTGATGGTATATAAAGGGGATGTAGTGAGGTGATCTGTTCCTTGCTATGGTTACGCTGAAACTGGAAGGACCTGTATTGTCGTGATAGAGAAATGTGAGTGTTTTGTTTGTTTTGTCTGTCTGTCTAAAAACTCTCTGATTGTTCACGGTTCACCAGACTAGACGGCTAACACCATCCGAAGCTGTCGCCTATGGCCAGCACTAAAACCGGACAATATTGCACTACATATTCACCACAAGCACAACAGCACACACTTTGGAGTTGTGACCGTGTTTTGTGTCTAACTGTGTTTGGTACTGTGTTTATTATTTATGGGACTACAACCCTTTGTTATTAATCTGCAATACACATTGTTGTGTATTACAAGCGCCTTATTATTTACTGGTTGGTAATCAGACAGTTGGATTATAAACAAACCATTTCACCAGTACTTTGTTTTCTGTTTGTTTCACTGGATTACTGCACCTGCACCTGCAAAATTAATTTAATATGTTCTGGAATGAAAACGTTTTTTTTTCTCTTTCCATTATTTTCAAACATACACTAACTTGAAAAAAGTCCTCTTCCCATGGTCTTACACGTCAGTGGTCAACGATAAAGCATTAGATCACAGCCAGCTAATGAAATTCAACATTACATTTAGGTTGCTTTTTCGGAGAAGCCAGCGAATTAAATAGTCATCAACCTTGCGGTCAGCTAAATGCTGGATCAACGTACGTGATCAGTCTTGTATTCGCTCAAAATAAACAGGTACTGTTATTAACTTATTAAGTTAAGTACACAAAAAAGCTATAAATGTATGTGTGGAAAGTGAGGTGCTTTGTTAATAAATCAGAGGTTTGCTAGTTATATTCCTGGATATTAAGAGTTAAGACATTTTACCGTTGACTTGAGAAAACAGCAATGTTTATTGTATAAGATCCGTGTACCGGCCAATCGATTTTGCATTCAGAATCGGAAATCGGAAAACCAGAAAATGACTTGTTTTTCTATTTTGGTAAAAACAAAAATCAACCCATTTTTCATTTTCCAATTTCTGAGTTTAAAATACAAAAACGGATTCAGGTTTGTTTTCATATTGGTTTTTACAACAAAATATTTGAAATTAAATTTGTAAGATGCTAACATTTCCTCTCTCCCTTCACCATATTCTGTTACAAAAGGACCCCCTGCAGCATGAAAACACTACACAACATTTAATATCTTTACATTTATTTAGCTCCTTAAAGACCTTTAAAAAAAAGGTCAGGCACAGCCAGCTCTCTGTGTCTCACTGTGATGATGATGCAATAATTTCGCACCTGTTTACCAACGTTATTTATTTATTTATTTAGCAGTTGTTACAAAATACTGTATTACAATACAGCTGTAGGTCCTCTTGAGTTAATATAATAATCATCCTTGTATCACTCAGGTATAATGCATTATAATAATACTAAATAATAAGCCTTCATATCCAGGTACGGTTCTTAATATTTATATCCGGCTTTATAAATTAACTTTATAAACTTAACTGGATTATATTATCATAGCACATTTGTCCAGGGCGCTCACATATGTTTAGCACTCCCCTTTCATGGGTATCCAATTTGTTTCACTTGGGGGGGGGGGGGGGGGGGGGGTGCATCTGTAGATACAGATATCAATATATAGATGGAGAAAACGTCATAACACCGGGGCACACTCGATACGAGTAGAGCACAGCTTAGTACTTTTTTTTTTTAATGGTCTATTATTTATTTTTGTATTACAGATTATTTCATTTCGAATACTTTGTCGCAAAAAGCAATATGAAAAATGGGAAAACAAGCCTGAATCCGTTTTTGTATTTTAAACTCAGAAATTGAAAAATGAAAAACAAGTCGTTTTCTGGTTTTCCGATTTCTGATTCTGAATGCATGAACGATTGGCTGGAATGTACACGGACCGTATAACAAATTAATTTTGTTGTATTCCTAATCATTTATTGATTCAAGATTTAATTGTTCACTATTTCTTTTTCGTTGTTATAGCCAAAAGTTACACATGTGTAAATGCTACATTTGTTGTATATCTTACTGTTAAATGTGCATACTGATGATAACAATGTTCCTTAATAATAAAGAGTGTTCATATGTAATTGATTACCTGGAGGGTATCTTTTCTGCATATCTTCTGTTTAATACAGAGTAGCTATGCAATAAGAAATATGTAGGTTAAGGTAAATATACAGTGCTTTTGAAGAGATGTTTGTCACAAAAATGCTTTTTTGGTATTACCTTTCAAATTTACTGCCGATGTGTGAGCCGTGAATTTATTTGTATTTTTTTTAACATTAAACACCACAAAGCTAAAAGGTGGAACAGAACAGAGAAAAATAAAAGCAAGTGGCATATCTCATTAGCTGCTGAACTTATTTCAGACATACATCGCATTAGGTTATTACATTTAATGTAAGGACGCTAACCCAACGAGATTGTTGGGAAATATCGTTGTTTCGAATTGTTTAAAAAAATTGTAAACTTGAACTGAGGTAAAAGAAAGTTACAACAGAGAAAAGAAAAAAAAAAAACATGCGGACTGCTGCCACTTTTTTCTAAGGCAACATAGGTGTTGTTGTTTCTATGGACAGGAAGTAAGTGCATTTATTGATACAGATAACTTGTCACACAATTTTCCCTTACAGTGCCAAGCTATCCGGAGTTAACTGTAATTCTGCTTTTTCGTTTAATTCGAGAAAATGAAGACCTATGAACACTATTACAATAGCCAACTTGGATTCGGTTCGAATCTCTGCTGCTGACACACCTCCTTGCTGCAGGCGAGGCCAGGTTCGTCCATGCTACCCTGGACAACAAACCGATCACTACAGAATCAAAGAAACGTAACCCTTCGACCACTGTGTGCGGAACTGGGGTTGGGGGATTGTAATTTGCTGATTTGGAGCTGGGATTAGTTTAGGGATTTTAAATCCCGCAAGTATAGCGAGGTCTCACAGCAACCATTTGTTTGTAGTTTTGTTTTCACAGTGTTTTTGTTTTGCTTTTTTGTATTTCATTTTCTGTTCATTTTACACTGTGTATTGTCACCCGTGCCTTACCATTACTGGATAATGTCCAGGGTTGGTTGATTGTGTAAATAAATCCTGCGCTCATGTGATACGTGTCAACGCCACCTCTGTGTCTCTCCCATCTGTCAGCCTACCCTTCCCTTCTACAGGTACCGTTAGAAAAAATGGCAATACATGTAAGCTAAGATTTACTGAAAAGCTCTAAAAGAACAGGCTGTGCCCAAATACTTAAAGACACAGCAGCATGGGGCAAACTTAACAGATAAAAACTGCAACCAACTCAACAGCTCCCTCAGGGGAGAAAAAGAATGGCACTGCCATTAAATAAAAAACGAGAACTCCTAAAAATTATGTTGGTAATCGCAAGATTAATCACAATACATTTTTTTAATCACTTGACAGACACATACCTTGGAAAATGTGTATAATGTGCTGCAGAAATGATGAAGCACAGAGGATTTTACCAGGTCCAATGAATAGACCATGTAAGTGTTATTGACACTTCTTGTGACCATGCAGCAATTCTATTTCTTGCTGCGCCACTTGTTTGTCTGAAATGCATCCGCAAAGTGGCGCCCCTCATGCCGTGACTTTATGTTTTAGATGTCACAGGACACTAGAGAATGGACCTTAGGAGATGTGGACCAAGATAAAATAAAACTGAATAGAGTACGAATTAAGGAATTATACTGTATGTCAACGCTTATAAACCCAAGTTCACTGCAGTACAGAAATAAAAACCTTTCATCGAGCAATCTCATCCTTCTTATCTCTTCTGCTGGATGACAGATTTGACAATTACATTCCCAGATTACCAGAGGGGTCCTACGCAAAAAACACTCACTATCACATAATAGCCGTATCCCCTCAACTCAATACTACACTACCATCATGACAGTAAAAATTGACATAATGAAGCATTCTTACCTTTGTATAATAAGATAGTAGATGTGTCAGCTGCACGAAGAGCACAGAGCGTGGTTTTCGCTAACTCTATATTTGTGGGCCATTATTATGATTTATTGTATTATGATTTATGTAAATATATATGATGATGAAAAGCCATGTTTTGTATTTTATTATTGTATGGCAGGATGAGCAAGGTGCCGTCCGCCATGTTATTTTGTGTTTATTTAAGAAATCCCTTGTGAGACTGCGTGACTGTCAGCTACTGATTATTTAGCTAGCTGACAGTCACGCATCCTTATTTAACTCGTGCAGGCCATGGCTGAGGGGTAATAAGATAATTACTAGCTAGTTAACCCCTCGGCCATAATATAAAAGACCTGCTGTTTGGCTGCACAGTAGTTGAGAGTGTCAGAGGCGAGACAAGAGATGTGAGTCTGGAGAAATATAACAATTACTATACATTTAAAATACACTTGTTTATTGTTTTGTGTTCTATTTTGGCCCTTGTGCCGTTTGTTTTGTTTTATTATTTAATAAAAGCACTAAGCGTCTCAGTTTTGCCACGCCAATCCTTGTTTTGGTTTCATTTCCCTGGTCTGACGCCACCCCTGCAGCCATCCTTTTCACAAGAATTTTATTTATTTTTTCTATGGGTAAATATCGGCACTTTCTTGCTATGCACCGTGATGCAGGACATCTGCTAGGAAATCGAGGCTGTCCCGACCATATAGGTACTGTTGGCATGTATGGAATACTGTAATAATAATGTCAATCTAGTTGAATAATTTCATAGAACGTTATAATAATATAGAAAGATGTTTTCATTATGCCCACAATATTATAGTATTGAGTTTGTGAAAGCATTTGAAAGAAAGGCTATGTAAACGTGACCATAGTCCTAATGTAATATTTTATTTATTTTTCCCTTTCAATACAATCTCTGGCACACTTGGCATTGTGCATATTTTAGAAACGTTCATTATTGTTTTTTTTATTATTTTTTATTCGTTCATTAATTGGTTTCTACTTTCATTAAACTATATCCCCTAAAAAAAAAAAAGAGACATACTAAAACTCTAAATCACTAGTCAATCAGAACATGGTAGGTCAAGCTGGTAATTATATATCGTTCCTTGCTATCTGTGAAAGAAAATCAATGAGTTCTGGTGATAAATCTCCCTCCTGACCTGTTAGGGCGCTAAAGAACCGGAGGAGAAGTATCTGGAAGGGCTGGCCTGACAGTTCGTTTCCAGGACCGGGAAGTCGGTCAGCCTGGAAAGAAGCGAGACTCTGTTGTAAGACTGTATTGACCTGAAAGGTAAATGAGGGGCAGCTGCAAGTAATAAGGCAGCTGCAACCGTTTACCTAGATGTCATGCGGGAGTACATATAGGGGCCAGGGTCTTTTCCTTCATTTGGGTTGAACGGTGGGAGAGAGAAAGACTGAGAGAGGAGCTCTCAGAGTGAAAACGAAAGTGTTATACGTGTTGTGTGTTATTTCTGTCTGTCCGTAATTGTCTGTTCTTTGTCGCAGTTAAAGCACTCCTCTGGAGCTGTCGCAACGAAAGCACTATCTGGAGCACCACTGCACAGAGCACCTGCACGTTTGCATTCACCCAGGACTGGTGACCGTGCCTTTGTTTGTGTTCAGGACTGTGCCTTGTTTGTCATCATCCCTGTGTTTTACACATTGTTGTGCATTGCCGGAGATTTATTATTTGACGGTCACCAGTCCTGGAAAAAGACACAATAAACACTTGTTCACCGAATCACCGTTGTCAGGTTATCACTCCTGCACCGCATCACCACTACACCTGTTCCCCTTACCAGCCACTTTGCCACACTATTGTATTCAACTCACTTTTTCTGCTGCACTGACAGCTTGTCCTGCAGACTCTCTAAATCCCCACTACCAGTGCCTCAGCAACTTGTTTTAGGGTGTAAAAGTCTTTCCACCCTTCCAATGACAATTGGCCTACAATCTGCCTTCTTGTCCTCACATATTTCATCTCATTATTGAAATAACTAACCATTCACAATAATTAATGCTCAGTCAGCATTGGTATTTTAACTTCTCTTTATATTTTGGTATTGTTGTTGGTTTTGCTATTATGAAATCCTAAGAGATAATAATGTCAGCTGCATGTAAAAAGTTCTGTACTTACGCTATGGAGGTCTGCATTTCATGCCAGCTTTTACTAAAGTTCTGTCTGAATTCACTTAGTGGGTTAAGTCCGAGTTTCTGTTTTAACTCAGCGTGGTGCTTCTCTTTGGTAGCCAGAACCTGTCTCAATGTGGCGATTTCCTCTTCTAGCTAGGAAGGAAAGAGCAGATGGGTTAAGCTGAAAGAATATAACCAACTGTTAAGACTACTAATTTACTGACATTAGGAATACTGAATAAGATACTGAACTGACCAAATATAGAGTCAGCTTAAAGTACAGCTCCTTACAACAATTGGCAAGTTTAAAAATGCTCAATGAAAATGATTTTTTCAGTTGTATAGACATCAGCCTCTTTAGCTTTTAATGCAAGCTATTTCAACAGAAAGTTGAATTAAGCTGCAATGCCTACAGCACAAAAATACTGAAAAATATGAGACATAATGATAAAGGCACATATTGTGCCCTTTAACAATACAGGGAGAACACGGCTATAGAATTTAATATAACAAACTGGGCGAGGGATATAACATAGTCTCAATGATTCCACAAATGGAAATGTAGAGAAATTATACTGTAGTAACTGCACTTATTATATACTCTTCTTAGCCATGTTCTTGTCAAAATAGCACTCACTTTTATAGACAGCTTGAGCATTTAATTAAACCTGAAAATCAGGATACTGTACAAAGAGCTAAAAAAAAAAAAATGCAATTGTGTTTTAATTCTACCTTCATTTTTAAAGACAGAGTGTTAGAAATAACTTTGAAACACAAGTGAATTATGCAGTTAATAACAGTTAACAATTCTAAATTAAAAAAAGGGGTAAATGTTTTGAAAATAACCTTTTGTGAAATATACCAAGTTTAAAATTGTTAAAATATGTAAATATTCATGAGTAAAGCATATATGCATACTAAACCCAGTTCTTCTCTGGGGCTAGTATTATTATTACTCTAGAAATATTTCTGATATCATTATATTAATTTAAAAAAGAAATCTAATTTCGACCATTTATAGCAAAATCCTTCTTTTTCTCTCAATGCCTCCCCTCCCCACAGTATACCAAAGTTCACCACATACCTTGTCTAGCTCTACTTGCATCTCTTCTCTTTCTTCATCAGAAACACTGTTGCTCAGGTCAACCTCTGCTACAATGTCTTCATCTACTTCTTGCAGAGGTTGTGTCTCCAGCAGACCTAAATAAAAAATATAAACACCTTGTGACCCAAAACATTTAATCACAAAGTCACTCTTCATCAGGAAATGTAATTCCATAAAGAGATGCTACATATTGCATACCATTTTTTATTTATTTATTTTTTTTTTTTAAATATAGCGTGCACCCTGTGTATAGCATGCAAGACAGAGCTACATTCAGTTACAGAGTACATCTATTGGATAATGCGTATCGCTTGCATGCTACACTGTCAACCAGGGGTGAAATTCTGCCGGTACTCACTGGTACTCAGTAGCAGAACTTATTGTTATGCCGGTACCAGGACTTATTTGATTTGCTTTTCATCCAAAGCGGATACCTTCTATCCACTCACACAGTCCACTAGCACAAAGTTTCTCAAATGCGCTTTCATTCAGCACAGTTTGTGCTGCTTGCATTCTGTTTCCTCATACTGCTTTTGTTTCTGTTAGCTGCTATTGGCCACCATTAATGTCAAAATAATCACTGCATGTTGATTGGCCGAGCTTTCATTTTAATCAGATTTAATTTTGGCATGAGTCACAATCTCGGCCCATTTCGCTTTGTGTCACTTTGTGTTGTTGATCAATGAGAGAAGACCTTAGCAGTGCAACGTGAAAACAGAGAAATGGAGTAATCTGGATTATTATGAAGTAATAATAATTTTCTTTAGTGAGATGGACAAACTATCTGAAATATTTTCAACGAACATTGCTGCACATGAATTTGAAGGCAAACAGCCACATCAGTGATCTCCGAAAATTACATAGTTGATAAATATTAGAAATTATTATCATAACATGTTTTGCCTTGCACCGATCTACCATATTGCCAGAATTTGCATGACAGTTTATAAAATGGCTTTTATACTGTTTCTACCTGGAAAATCTTTTTATGGAATAGATCATGGTAATTAATCTACGCAGAAACACAAGAGAAACACACAGAATATATTATTGTAGGTAAAGTAATAAGTAAAAAATACATAAAAGAAACAGGCATGTTCAGGTCCTGTTGTAGGTGAGTACCCATGGTCTGGAAAGTATGGAGATGATTGCTGAGAATACTATGGAGGTCTTCACGGGTCCAAATTAATCAACGCGACCTGGCCACGATGCGACAATTATTTACCCGACCCAACCCTGCCCGAAAAAAGTGTAACGCTTTTCCTTTCCCCAGCTTAGTATATACACTGACTAGATACAATATTATAGCAGTTTTCTGTTTTTTTTTCCAGTCAACCTGGAAATCTGGCTGAAATACAGACAGTGTTTATTCCATCATGAACCTACCCGGCGGACTGTACAATTAAATATATAATATGTTTGTGTAAAATCAACTGTTTCTCCCTTTGTTGTATGGCTTCAATCTGACAAGCAACACACTCAAACACTCTCCCTCCCACACACAGACGAAAAGCAGCAGCTCACTGAAGCGCTCTCAAATTAAAAATACATTTAATTACAAGTCACGTCCCCAATGGACACTATTAGCAGCAAATGCACTTATCATGTTGGTACCTCATGACCATTAGAATCGTTGATTCAGTACTGGGAATCAGAGATTTCTTTTACTGGGGAGTATTGTGATATTTTGTACTCTACATGGCGAGTACGATGTGAAAGTAGTTTTGTTATTAATTTCCTTATTAATTTCCTTATCCAATTCCTTATTCATGATCTTATTCATTTCCTTATTCATGTTCTTACTCATCTGCATAGCTAAATAGATAATTTAACTGAGAGTGTGGATCGGGCACTCAGAGGGGGTGATGTAAGGATACGTGCAAAGTGATTTGCGGGTTCAAAACACCCAAGATGTTTAGCAGCCGTAAACTGCTAAACAAATTTACACTTTGCCATCATTAATCCATTAAAATTATATTGAAATGCACTGAAATGAAGTCAAGAGCATGGAATTGGGCGGGATCTGGTACTAAGCGATACTAAAACTTGACACCTCTTCTTACAAGGCGCTTTAGCATACAAGACAATCAAATCACATTACTTGCTGGATAGTAAACAGTTTAAACTAGTTTTGACAGTTGCAAGTTAATGTTTTTTTTTTTCTCTTCCCCTTTTCTCTTGGTCAGAGGGAAATGAGTCATAACAATTATTTAGCATTCTCACAAACTGATCTCTGCACAGGCCATTCTAGCATAATTTAATAAAACACCGACACAAGGGTGAGCCGTCAATCACCTTTTGACAAGTCAAAGGAAATTTGGTTGAACTGTCAATCATGAGCAGTGGGCCCCTTTAAGGAGTGGCTTCGAGATGAGCTAACCAGTGTTTAAGAATGTTGCATGATGTTAAACACCGCCCATGAATTCAACCAATTCGACCAAGATGGGTCGCGGCTTAATTAAAAAAGACTGGGACCAGCAAAGAAGAGAAGTGGTTCTGAGGTCTGAAATGAAATGGAAGCTCAGCTGTTTCTGAAGCTAGGAGAAAGCAATGTGAAAGTGCGCTGGAGATATGGGAGAATCTATGGTCTGAAGACTGGTGAAAATCATGTTCTGAGAAGGCTGAAATCAGCTTTGAACATGGTCCTAGCTCTTTGCTCTAAGAAAGTGTCTTTGTTTCTTTCTATGCCGCTGCACAAAACAAACTGAAGCATAGCCAGCAGCTGGGCCTAAGGTCACATACTAGCCACACTCTTTAAACTGTGAGTTTACCTCTAATCAACTGAACTATTTCCAGTCAGAAACCTTCCAACAAGTTGAAGATAATGTTGCAAGACTATTGGAAATCAACAAGCTATGTCCTTTGGAAATAACTATAGTTTGCTGAGAGCCGACGCAACACAATCCTACGACAAGAATGACTGTCTCTGTTACTTTCAGTAAACTTCAGATCCAGAGAAAGAAGCTGCAGTGTTCATCACCAAAGAAGATTAACTCTTTTGTTGAAAATCGATATTTTCAACTTATAAATATTAAACAATTTATGACTCAAGGAATTAACTGTAGCAAGATAGTGGATACATTGTTCTATGAATAGAATATAACTTCCTGTTTTAGAGTATGTAGGAAATGTATTTTGTTTGTTGAAATGTTTAACTCAAAGGACTTACCTCAAATGAAAAGAATTTGATCATTGCCCCAGTAATTGATATTGATAACATATTGCTTATTTTGTTAGATCACGTCTAAACTAATTTAACACGGTAAAACTAATTTTATAAATTAGTTATTGGAATGTTGGATTCCGTTCTGAATGGGAAGTTGTAATGATCAATTACAACGAGAAACGAGTACTGAAAATACTATGCAAAGTAGACACTTTGTGATCAGCCATAATTGATATTAGTATATTAACCATGTATGCTAATAATGTTATAATCGTTTGACTAAGAAATCAATGAATTGTAAACTATTGTAAAAGCAAGTAATTAAGAGCTGTATACAAGCACACACCTACAGAGACCTGTCATTGGCTTCAGGGTGGCTGCTGTGGTATACTTCCTGATGCAGTGACACATGGCTCTTGTTGAGCTGAGATAGGAACACGTTCGGAGGAGAAGGGCAAGACAAAGAAGACCCTGCATATTCAATCCCTGGGTCATTTTGTTTCGGGTGACGGAGGATGCGCTGCTAAAGCGTTACGGTCTCACTCTGCAGGTCAGCCTTGACCTAACAGCTGAATTGAAGGATGAGCTTGACCGCAGCATCAGTGTAGGGACCACTATCCTTCACCGCAGTTGGAATGTCTGGAAGGATAGCCCAATCCACCAGGCCAATACGTATCATTTCCTAAGGATACTAGCATAACTGATGTTGGTCAAGGCTTTTCCAAACAACTCTGTTTCAGGCTGAATGACCTCAGCTGTAAGGACTCTCAGCTCCTTCTCAAAAAACTTTTCTTTTCAGTGCACCAAGAAGATTTTGCTGCCCTTCCTCTGGCATTTGTTTTGGTTTGTATTTTCGTGCTCCACAAAACGTCATACAGCGACTACTGCTCTCTGTACTCCTAACTCGACTAAATAGATAGATGCGCTCATTGAGAACCTCATTATCATAATTGCGGATCATTATTTGTGCGTGTTGAGTAATTTGCATTGCTGTTAAGCTTACATAGGGTGCGGTGCAAAATAACTGCCTGGCCGCAATGCAATCTGAATTTTGCATCTGCAATTATCTGCACTGCGCCTATACTTATAGCACCCCTAGAATGTCAATGACAAAGAATGATGGCAAAATGCAAATTTCATATCGGGTGCAGAATGCCAGGTGTACACCATTCTTTACATACGCCGTATTTTTAGCGGCCGGTAAAATCAGACTTTAATTCAGATGCTAAACACGAGTTACGGCAGCATTATGGGGGGTTTGCACCCAAAAATCACTTTGCGTGTATCCTTACATCACCCCCTAAATGTTGAAATTGCAACAGAATCTACACAAATAGATTAAATATGTTAATATCAGCTTTTTGTCAGTTTTTTTGTTTTATTTTGACGTAATGGCCACCGAACACTTGTAACATATAAAATAAGAATGCACCTTCATGTGATTTTCTTCAAGAAGATGGTGAAGGTGTGATTAAGGTGTATTACTGTACTGTACAACCCCACTGTCAGCAAACCTTGCTCTTTATATTATTATTATTCTCTTTATTGCTCCAAACTTCAGAAATATTCCAAATTAAATGATTGAATTTTCTTTTCTATTACAGCTATTATTTAATTTGATTTACAAAAAATGACAGTATGGCCTTAACAGTGGGTAGGACCATGCACTGTACCTCTTGTACATTGTTTGAGCGAAAAAAAAAAGGCTTGTCTTTTCCAGTGTGTGCTTTGTGTCACTGTGGCAGGTCTGTTGCTTGTCACAATAAAGATGAAGTTTGACCATGACCTGCTTTCAGAACTCTGTCCTGGATTAAATGTTGAAATACTGTTTTAGTATAAACACATACCTGAGCACTTATATTTTTCTGGAGCTTATTTAATGATTATGTCTGACCTTTGAATCAACTGAAGTTATGTTTCATTCAGTAAGTCAGTAAATTGTCTGAATCTACATTGCATTGTATTGTACTTTTTGAAAGCTGATTTATAAGAAAAAATTGTACCTGGGTGCGTAATGAGGCCTGAGACACAGCCAAGTGATTTCAACCACCAGACTAGTGGGTTCTCTCAGAACAACCACACTCTTTAACCCCTTGACTGCCACCCCTTATATTATTTTTCCGTTTAAGGCCTAAAAGTGAATTGATTTATTTTACACTAACATTTATTACTAATTAACACCTACAGCAACTAGGATTGTCAGTGTGTTTCATCTCTGTGCGGCGTTTCACGAAGTTAATCGCTGTCAGTTTAAGACACTTGCTTCCGTAATAGTACAGTATGAATGGCTATGGATAAAAATCACTTCAGAATCCCCCCTCCCAACGACATATGAGTTTTAATCCACCTTAAAACCATTTTTCAAGTTAAATAAAACAATGAATTAAAGTTCATTGATGGGAAATAAATACATTTTAAAGGAGGGTAGAAAATATTTTTGCATTACTTAAGGAGGACCTACCTGGCACATTCAGCAGCAGTCATATGGTTAAGTGTATTCATGACATATAAAATGGTCTGTAAAATACCACAAAAAAGATGCACGTTTTATTCACTCGGGGTTGGGTGTTCGGTGAGTGGAGAACGGGATAGGAGATGGAGTTAGTAATTGCAATCATAATAATATTAGGAAAATATCTGCTCACCGTATTTTTGTTTAGTATTAGTCCGTTTTGTTTGTGTCTTTGTTTTGGCTGCATGTGCTGTGTCCTTGTGTTTCTGTTTATTACCACTGTTTATTTTCTGTTCTGTTTATTTATTAAATGCTGAGCAAAAGCATTCGCTCAGCTCAACCAAACTCCACCTCTCTGTTTATTTTCCTGTTTCTGGTCTGATGCCACCCACACCGGCCGTCTTTGTGACATCCTCTTAACAGTGTGTGTGTGTGTATGGTGTGTAGATAAGTGGAAATCCTCAGTTAAATGCATGAAACTCTGAGGCACTGACACAACAAAATGTGAAAAAAGTTTAAGGGGGTGTAGACATTTTGTATAGACACTGTGTGTGTGTGTGTGTGTGTGTATCTATATATATATATATATAGTGATTATATATATATATATATATGATATATATCTATATATTATATATATATATATACTTGACTGAAGATGAGGCTAATGTAATTTTCTTATAGTACTTAGCCTCAGAGCAGGGGAACAAATGTGTCATGGTCACTTAGGTGAAGAGATGCTCTTTTTGTAATGTCTGTTTTTTGGTTAACGTTACAACAGCAGGGGTAATAACAGTTAAATTACACGTCAAACAGAGCAGTTTCCTATGAGAATATAGAATGTAGTGTGATGCAAAGTGTTATTAGTAATACAAAAAAATAATCTGGTTTCTGGTTACATAAGCAATGGATTAATGGACTGTGATATGAAACATGTGATTAGATAACTACTGTCAAGGCCAGATGGGGTAGAAACTCTGCCTTTAAAGTATACCACTTTCAGTCTCACTGGCACCAAAAAATTAGTTTAATTAATTATACTGTAAGTGGGGAACATGTCACTGCATTAAAAATATATGGTACTTCATATTCCCAAGTACAATAGACAGTGTCTTTCAGAAGTGTCCAGGGGAACAGATACTGTAGTTTTTCAGTTATGCTAGGCTGGAATTAGAACAGCAGAAGTGTACGCCCATTTAATGAACTGAAAAATGATGCCTCCCTCAAGCAACTGGCTGAAATATTTGTGTGTCTCAGATTCAAAACTGATTTGTGTACTCTGGGCCTTTTAACTGGTGCACCCAAAGCATACAAAAAAAAAAAAAAAAAAAAAAAATTCAGACTGTTTTGTGTTTCTTTTTCAATTTCAGAAAGCTGACATCCCGTGATGAAAGCATAACCGTCTTTCTTGTGCACCTCACTGATTGCTTCAAATATACAGGGTATTATAAAATTTTATTTTTTTACTTTCATTGCAAGATTTCATCATCCCCCTTTCTTTTATACAGGGCTAACCATTAAACAACAATAAAGCATTCTACAGTACGGCAGGCTGACACTGTCCCAACTCGGAAATGAAAAAGAATGTATATAAAATACCACAGACCTATATGCCATATGACGATTTAGTTTTTTATGTTTTTCTTTATTTTATTTTAATTGACAGTGACTAAAGGGCACATAAGGACCTTTTTATTTTATTGTGTTACATGTTCCCATGTGTTGCTACAACTGCTTACATAAGGTATGTGTATTGTTTTATTGTTTTTTACATTTTGACCATTTTTTTAAATCTTTTAAATTGCATTCCCTGCCTCAAGGTGGCTTCCCATGTACCCACACTGTCCTCTCAGAACAACATTTCCCATCCTCCTCCTGCTCACATATGTAACTGAAATGGCTTTACCAGTGAGCAGGAGGATGATGGGAAATGTAGTTCTGAGAGGTCCATACGGGTATATGGGAAGCCATCTTGAGGCAGGGAATGCAAATAAAAAGTTTTAAAAAGTGGTCTAACAAGGCAGATGATGTACGAAGCCTTCGGTGTGGGACTTTTAGCTCACTGACGCGCTGATATGGCAGTTAGTTCAACTCTCTTATTCAATGCAATAAGTACAGAGGAGAAATACGTAGTTACGACAAATCTTCTCATCTTTTCCTGTATAAGCTCCTGAGAAACCTCTCTTTTTGGCAACTACGAGCATTAGTAAATCTCATCTTTTTAACGTGTACACAGCAGTGTTACACATGACATTGACATGTTGTATATATATATATATATATATATATATATATATATATATATATATATATATATATATATATATATATAGATTACACAGTACTGTGCAAAAGGTTTAGGCAGGTATGAAAAAAATGCTGTAAAGTAAGAATGCTTTCAAAAATAGACATGTTAATAGATTACATTTATCAATTAACTAAATGCAAAGTGAGTGAACAGAAGAAAAATCTACATCAAATCCATATTTGGTGTGACCACCCTTTGCCTTCAAAACAGCATCAATTCTTCTAGGTACACTTGCACAAAGTCAGGGATTTTGTAGGCATATAGTCAGGTGTATGATTAAACAATTATACCAAACAGGTGCTAATGATCATCAATTCAATATGTAGATTGAAACAATCATTAACTGAAACAGAAACAGTTGTGTAGGAGGAATAAAACTGGGTGAGGACCAGCCAAACTCAGCTAACAAGGTGAGGTTGCTGAAGTTTACTGTCAAAAGTCATACACCATGGCAAGACTGAGCACAGCAACAAGACACAAGGTAGTTATACTGCATCAGCAAGGTCTCTCCCAGGCAGAAATTTCAAGGCAGACAGGGGTTTCCAGATGTGCTGTCCAAGCTCTTTTGAAGAAGCACAAAGAAACAGGCAACGTTGAGGACCGTAGACGCAGTAGTCGGCCAAGGAAACTTACTGCAGCAAATGAAAGACACATCATGCTTACTTCCCTTTGCAATCGGAAGATGTCCAGCAGTGCCATCAGCTCAGAATTGGCAGAAAACAGTAGGACCCTGGTACACCCATCTACTGTCTGGAGAAGTCTGGTCAGAAGTGGCCTTCATGGAAGACTTGCGGCCAAAAAGCCATATCTCCGACGTGGAAACAAGGCTAAGTGACTCAACTATGCACGAAAACACAGGAACTGGGGTGCAGCAAAATGGCAGCAGGTGCTCTGGACAGTCAAAATTTGTCTGCAGGCAACAGTGAAGCACGGTAGTGGTTCCTTGCAAGTTTGGGACTGCATTTCTGCAAATGGAGTTGGGGATTTGGTCAGAATTAATGGTCTCCTCAATGCTGAGATGTACAGGCAGATACTTATCCATCATGCAATACCATCAGGGAGGCATCTGATTGGCCTCATTGGCCAAATTTATTCTGCAGCATGACAACGACCCCAAACATACAGCGAAAGTCATTAAGAACTATCTTCAGCGTAAAGAAGAACAAGGAGTCCTGGAAGTGATGGCATGACCCCCACAGAGCCCTGATCTCAACATCATCGAGTCTGTCTGCGATTACATGAAGAGAGAGAAGCAACTGAGGCTGCCTAAATCCACAGAAGAACTGTGGTTAGTTCTCCAAGATGTTTGGGCCAACCTACCTTCGTCGTCTCTTCAACCAAAAAAAAAGCCAGGACCATGCGAAGAAAACGCTTCAGAGCATCTAGAACAACACTTAGTGGCCGGGGCAGATGTGTATCACCAATGTAAAAATGTCGTGCAAACCATACGAGTCGGACGAACAATGCGGTTGGACGATCACCAACCTACTATACCAAATTTTATTGCTGGTCACACCAAATATTGATTTGATGTAGATTTTTCTTCTGTTCACTCACTTTGCATTTTGTTAATTGAAAAATATAAACTATTAACATGTTTATTTTTGAAAGCATTCTTACTTTACAGCATTTTTTCACACCTGCCTAAAACTTTTGCACAGTACTGTATATATATATATATATAATATGTAAAGTGTTGGTCCCATGTTTCATGAGCTGAAATAAAACATCCCAGAAATTTTCCATATGCACAAAAAGCTTATTTCTCTCAAATTCTGTGCACAAGTTTGTTTACATCCCTGTTAATGAGCATTTCTTCTTTGCCAAGATAATCCATCCACCTGACAGGTGTGGCATATCAGGAAGCTGATTAAACAGCAAGATCATTACACAGGCGCACCTTGTGCTTGGGACAATAAAAGGCCACTCTAAAATGTGCAGTTTTGTCACACAACACAATGCCACAGATGTCTCAAGTTTTGCGGGAGCGTGCAATTGGCATGCTTACTGCAGGAATGTCCACCAGAGCTGTTGCCAGAGAATTCAGCGTTCATTTCTCTACCATAAGCCACCTCCAACGTTGTTTTAGAGAATTTGGCAGTACGTCCAATCGGCCTCACAACCGCAGACCACGTGTAATCACGGCAGCCCAGGACCTCCACATCCGGCTTCTTCACCTGCGGGATCATCTGAGACCAGCCACTCGGACAGCTGATGAAACTGTGGGTTTGCACAACCAAAGAATTTCTGCACAAACTGTCAGAAACCATATCAGGGAAGCTCATCTGCGTGCTCGTCATCTTCACCAAGGTCTTGACCTGACTGCAGTTCAGCACATTGGAGAAGTGTGCTCTTCACGGATGAATCCCAGTTTCAACTGTACTGGGCAGATGGCAGACAGCATGTATGGCGTCGTGTGGGCGAGCGTTGTCAACGTTGTGAACAGAGTGCCCCATGGTGGCGCTGGGGTTATGGTATGGGCAAGCATAAGCTACGGACAACGAACACAATTACATTTTATCGATGGCAATTTGAATACCGTGACCAGATCCTGATGCCCACTGTTGTGCCATTCATCCGCCGCCATCACCTCGTGTTTCAGCATGATAATGCACGGCTCCATGTTGCAAGGATCTGTACACAATTCCTGGAAGCTGAAAATGTCTCAGTTCTTCCATGGCCTGCATACTCACCAGACATGTCACTCATTGAGCATGTTTGGGATGCTCTGGATTGACATGTACGACAGCATGTTCCAGTTCCCGCCAATATCCAGCAACTTCACACAGCAATTGAAGAGGAGAAGGACAACATTCAACAGGTCACAATCAACAGCGGGATCAACTCAGTGTAAAGGTGATGAGTCATGCTGCATGAGGCAAATGGTGGTCACACCAGATACTGACTGGTTTTCTGATCCACGCCTCTACCTTTTTAAGGGATCTGTGACCAACAGATGCATATCTGTATTCCCAGTCATGTGAAATCCATAGATTAGGGCCTAATGAATTTATTTCAGTTGACTGATTTCCTTATATGAACTGTAACACAGTCAAATCTTTGAAATTGTTGCATGCTGCGTTTATATTTTTGTTCAGTGTATATATACACATATTTCCCACTGGGGGTGAAATCCCCTGAGATGGGGATAAGGTGGAGGTGTCATGCAGATATAAATGTGTTCATTGTACTTAATATTTTACTTCCATAATATGCTTGCAATGAAACTGCATTATTCAAATCCTTAGCTATTCTAACCACCTCTTTTTGTACTGAATCATTCCATTGATGGGTTCTGATAGTGCCATAACAGAAGCACTGGTCAATAAAATATTTGTGTTAAATAACTACAGGTAATAAATAAGATGCTGTCTATCATACATTAATCCTGAGGATTTATACCAAGAAAGTGTCCTCACTGGCTTGGATCTGTAATTATGCTACTAGGCAACCGATTTCTCAAGACAAACAAGACCCATCATTTAAGGGACAAATAATAAAACCCACTGACTATTAATAGAACATGCACAATTATGCATTCATTCAATTTAGTTGTATCATGTAAAGGAAAACAGAAGGCAACATACACTGATGATATGCTGGACTACAGCAGTCTCCCTATTAATCTTACAGACTGACTCCCTCATAAGTCACTTAATCATACATATATTCATTCATTTTTTTAAGTGAAGAAGCAAGAATATAATTATAACTTAGCCACTTGATTACCGGAAACTGCACCTCCCTTCCCAAATCATAAAAAAATGCTTTACTCAAGCAAATTCAAATAATGATTGCTAAAGGTGGCTGTCCCATAGTTTGGTCATATATTGTCTAGGGTATTCCTCCTGCTTTTCCCAAGTAGACGGTTAGTCCAGATGATGAAAGGGCCTAATTTATGTTTAATACCGGCAGTGCTGGAAGGATAGTAAATTGCTGCCCACGACTCTTGAGGTAAATGTGAGGGATAACTAATTAACAGCAAGCTACCGGAATACCATGCCATTATGTCAGTGGCATTTTCCTGGTGTGTCAATCAGCACAATTAAAAAGTTCCTGTTGCTGACTGATACTCATAAAGCCTAAAGGGGTGGGATGGAGCACCTGTTTAGGGAGAAGCTTCTCCCAGTCTGAAACCGAGGCTGTTTAACATCATTGTTTCTTTTTGCATGTTTTTTCTAGTTTGCTTAATCTTGTGATTCCTGCCCACTGTGTTACAGTTGTTAAGCAGCATACCTGGGGACATTTTGTAATGATAATACAATTGGGCATTGGAGCTGTCAACTCTCCCTTAATTGCCGGGACTATTCTGTTTTTTGAACACTTCTCCCAGACAACCCTTGGGACAGATTTCTCCCATATTTTGCTCAAAACTCTACTGTTAAACCCCTTGATGTTAACAAACCTTTAATTTCTGCAAAAGTCATGTACGGTGTGTGGTTTCTGCTATCACCATCTCTACTGAGCAGGGTTTAGGACCCAGGGGAGCCCTGTGGTAGGCCTCCATTCAGTGTGTGAGGCAAGCTCACATACTTGCCAACCTATGATGACTTTGCATGAGATAAGTCCTCCCGGTAAAATAAATAAAATAAAATATTGATGAAAATTTCCAGTTTCTTGGACAACAACATATTCTTACATAATCCTAAGCAACGTTAGAAAAAGGCATATTTTCTGTAAATTATGCAAGACTGATTTTAATGGTGGGACAAGGGAGCAAGAATGATGTCTGTGGTAAGCATAAAAGACCACAAGAACACCAAAAAGCTAGTGAAGCTCAGAAAAACAGTGCTTCAATTAATAACATCCTATGAGTGTCTCAGTAAGCATCATGAATGGAATGGATCAAATTACTATGCAAAGTGAGTCTGCTTCCATCCCTGAACAACCAGTCCTAAGCAAATCATGGAAGACCAGCATGGAAGAGATTACAGCAGTGTGATATGGTTGATCATGTAAAATGCTTCTAATATGACTAAGTTGAGCAAAAGCTGTGCTGCCAACACATTTTCCTGAAACATAGAGGCACAGATGGAATAGATTCAAATGATAGGTTGCTAAGTCATCAGGTGGAAGTGAGGGTTTCATAAGTGCAACTGGTATCTGTTCAGAATATGGGTAAAGTGCTTTAAAATACATGGAATTTCATATCCAGGCTGTGTGCAAGTCAAATTCAGTCAAGGTTGTCTTTTGCGTGCTATTACTATGTTTCACAATTCAATCAATCAATCAATCGTTATTTATATAGCACCTTTCACAGTGGACCACCATCACAAAGCGCTTTACAAGACAGTGAGGAACAATGCATAATACATGGCTAGGATGTGAATTCTAAACATTGTGGATGTGTGTATCATACAGAATCATACAAATAAGATGGAGTGAAAAACCTGAAATAGCAATTTAGACAACAGATAATTACAGATATCAGGCTTAGTCTTGAGAGTTTAGTTGAAGCGAGCGACTGTGGGAGCTGCACGCACTAAAGCTGGGAGAGAGTCCAGAGAGTCTGGCCCATGAAGCTAAAAGAGCTAAAATTCAAGCTCTTAAATTAAAACAAAATCTGAAAACTGGCCTTAAGCAGGCATGGACACGTGACTTTAAAAAGTTATAGGAGCACAACTCAATCCTTTTTCTGTCAATTTTCAGGAATTTAAGGGTGTTCTTTGGAACATCTGGCAAAACCTGGGCCATGGCATGGTATCTGATTGATTTAATAAACAGGTACCTGTATGCAAATACTGTTATTCCATCATTGGTCAATACCAGCATATGCAAATATGTTGCATTAGTCTATGATACAAAGTCATACAAAATGCAATACTGCTAGTCACAAGATGGGATAAGCCACATGACAAAACCTGGCACCCACATTTCCTTCGAATACCATGCTTTTAGCCAGTGTCAGAAAACAAACGACGGGGGGATGGGTTAAAAAAAAAAAAAAAGTCACACAAAAAGTCAGGAGAACATGATCACATTCCTACAGATTTAAGTTGTTTAATTGGTTAAAATGTCCTAATTCGTTTAAGATGAACAGAACTGGATTTGTTCTCAGTATGTTCCCGTTGCACGAGACCCCTCCAATTAAAAAAGAAAAGAAAACGCAAAGCAAAGCAAAAAATCTGCTGAATCATTAGAATATCTTAAGCGTCTTTGCATTAATTTGTAAGAGAACAAAACGTCATTTGAAATGTACTGACTTACACAAGAAGAAACAACTGGCATCTATGAAATACTGTATATGAACACAAAAACACAATGCCATAATATACCAAATATTTATTTAAGTGAAATAATACAAATACAGCAAAACAATGTGGTTTTAGCGTGTAGGTTATAACAACCTACGACAAAGTAAATGAAATTCGTACACCGGTAACCGCAGGTAGAAAACAAGAACACGGCAACTTGTATGTCACCATAATAATGTATCAAATCAGACGATGTAAAAACTACACTTATGTCTAAACATTACCTAGTTAACATTGAGAGCTGGAGCCAGCAAACAAGTAGGTGGAAATATGTTGGTGGAAATATGTTACTGTAAACTTGACATGCTAGCACAACAGCAATAAAAAAAAAAAAAAGTTTATTTAAAACATTTTGAATTTGTAACGCATCTTACCCTGTTGCCTGGCCTCCATCTCAGTGTTTTCCCAGTGTATGGTTCCTGTTATTAGATAAATGTTGTTCCTTTTTCTGCAGATATATTGAAACGAATCCTTCTAGCAGCTGTCCCCAGCCTCTATCCCTGACTCCTGTTTACTTCTGAGTTGTCATTCACGTGACCGCCCCTAGTGGGTGGATCTACAGACTGCATCAACAAACCAGAAACAAGCAATGCAAAGAAGTCACGCTCATGCAAGATTGCAATAACCGTTTGAATTAGGCACTGTACTTTATCAAAGAAAATTGTCCGTCTAGTAGCTGCAGTGAAATAGATTTTTATCCTTGAGTTATTTATGTATTTATTTGTATGAAGTTTTAATTATTTAGGAAAATTATGTATTTAAAAGGGTTATTTTTTAACCTATTGTATGGAATAATTATTGGATATGATTTTTTTTATTTATTTTTTACTTTTAAGTATTAGTACCCTACTCATTTCTATAAATATTGTATATTGAATAATTAACCCAGCAATCCACATAAATAAAGTTTAATGTGTGTGTGTGTGTGTGTGTGTGTGTGTGTGTGTGTGTGTGTGTGTGTATATATATATATATATATATATATATATATATATATATATATATATATATATATATATATTATGCTAAATGCTTACATGATTATTTTATTTAATTTACAGGCTTGAGTGAAGGATGAAGAAGAACATAATGGTTACACGGGATATACAGCCAGTGATTGTAATGCATGGTGTTTAATAATAACTGATGTATACAGGTTTAACCTATCATTAATGTCATTCAAGCAGCTGAACCTTTCAACTGATGCTATCTTGAGGTTTAATTATACAAACAAACAACATTAGCTGTTTTGACATTTGCACTATAAACCGCCCAGACCGATAGACTTTCCACATAAACTGTTTATGTACAATACATACACTGTAGAATGCCATTTACGTTGCTGGGTCAACAGCAAAAAACTTTGCTGAACACTACAAAGAGCAGGACCATGTAAGGGAGTGGTGGACAACTGAAATGAATGTAAGGGCAATTTATTGGGTAATTTATTATATTGCCACTTATTAAAAATGATGGTTACGCTTACTATCTATTGCATATTATAAACCACACAGATCGTCTCAGCATATCAGGATCCATGTAGAGCAGTCATTATCCCACAGCCACTGTATGGACAAACACAAGTTATCTTGAATGTCACTTTAAACAGTACATTCCATTTCCAAGATATGTTACACAATTTAAAAATGCTGTTATACACAAAACATGTATTTTGTTTTTAACAGCCTTAACATCCTTTGCAGTGGTCATTACTTAGAGATAATTACCACTATTGATTATCTAGCAGTTAATGACAAAAAACAGAAAAGATGAGTCACCATTTTGAATCACCTAAACATGGTGAAAACAGACGAATACTGTAGCTTACAAGACTGTATTAGTCATTTACATTTAGCATGTTCAGTTGGATCTGGGGTGTTCAGATGGTACATTTTGTGTCTTTTGTTTCTATAAAGTGTGTGTGTGTGTGTGTGTGTGTGTGTGTGTGAGAGAGAGAGAGAGAGAGAGAGAGAGAGAGAGAGAGAGAGAGAGAGAGAGAGAGAGAGAGAGAGAGAGAGAGAGAGAATGAATTGGGTAGTGTGTGATATGAGCATTTAATGCACACCCAAGGGAGAGATGCTACATTAGGGTCAATTCTTATTTATCACCTTCGTTGGTGGACGGAAGATTTTTTAGGTGGCCGACTGATAGAAAATGACTCCCTCATGTTAAATGTAGTTTGGCCTGAAGATTGAAAGCAAAAAGCCTGTTGACAAGATAGTTTTGATGTTGGAAACGTGAGTTTCTCTTGGATTTACCTGATTTGCACTGGACGTTGAGGGATCTGAAGTGGTTTCTTTATCAAGTACAAACTAGAAAATTATGGGGAAGTGTTGGTGATTGACAGTTTGAAAGCTTGCGCTGGGGTAGCCCTCTGTTTCTGGTATTAATGAGCGAGTGTGATATGGGAAATATCAACTGGATGAGCCCATTGAAAAACTTGCTCACCAGTTATATGGTAATCCTATCATTTCTATACCAGATTCAGCCTTCAACTTCTTTGATTGGATAACATTCAATGTACTGTTCAATCTCACGTGCTGTGAAACGTCGAAGTTGAAGATTAAACATGGTACTCATCGAAAAAACATTTATATATTATACTTATCAATTTAACATTCTTGACATTAAATGTTTGTAGCAAAAAATACAGTCTATTTGATATTGAAGACAATTTGTTGCATAAATGGTAAGTATTTCCAATGACTTTCTTGGCGTTAAAGATATCAAAGCATGCTGTGACCAATTTGCAAAGCACCGTGGAGTGCGCTGCACCAAAGGTCACACCTTAGCAAAGAAGCAGATCAAAGACCACCAGAAGCTGAACTTTGTGTATGGCCAGAAGTTATGTTACCCTTGTGTGAAGTTGATAGCTCATCGCCCTCCTGACCAAGGCCAAACATCATCTTCAACACAAAGTCAACTCAAGGAGTCCAGTTCCAGATAATCTAGACCTCATGTTGTTCAAGACAAACAACGTGAAAGCTAAATTTTATTCAAATATCTGTTAAAGTCAGCAAATTCATATTTTGACAGCTGTCCCAATGTCTTGGTCTATACTGAGGACTGCTGCTGAGTTTGGTGCTACCTACCACATGTCTAGGACAGCCAAGGCTTTACAGGAAAAGAAGGGATGCCTATCGGATCCAAATCCAAAAATGGGGGGAGAAAGCTAACAGAGGAGATTGCTCAAATGGTAAATTTGTTCTACAAAATGTTAGTCGACTCAAGGCCGAGAAGCAAATTTTTGCTTTTGTTTACAATAAAGAGTGAGGAAGGAGGGAACACCAACAAAAACGACTTGTTCTCTGCAATCTTTCAGAGGCCTATCGTTTCTTCAGATTACAGCATCCTGACATTAACTCTCCTATTATGTTCAGAATTTAGGTACATTTGTTATGTTTTGGGTCATATTGACCCGATGCAATTTCAGACTAATTTAAAGAGATTTAAATGTATTAACTGTTTTTATTTGCAAAGGTTTTAATCTTTTCTGCTCTTTTAGTCCAGGAGCTGTGATAAAACTTCTTTGACTGCCAACCTGGGAACTCCTCATTTTGGAGTGTCTTTACCAGTGAGATGCTGCTGCAATACTGTCAGTGAAAATTAGGCTCTGCGTTGTAGATATATATTTATTGTTTTTTTTTGTTTATAAATATCTCCAGACAGGTGCAGCCATTTCCAGAGATAATAATACAAATATAATAATAAAATAACATGTTGAAGAAGTTTGTTTTATTCCTGCACACAAATCTACATAGATAAATGCCATGGGTCACAATGACCCAAAACATCTTATTTGTATACTGTTCTAAAAAACATAAACATCTCAAAGTTTCTGTTTTCTGTGTATAAGTTCATGATCCCAACTTAGGAAAAGTCATCAAATATTATACAGAAAATGAAAAGAAAAATAGCATTTAAGCTAATTGGAAACTAGAGTCAGGTCAAATAGACCCGAAACCTAATAGGAGGGTTAAGATTGACTTCTCCAAATTTGCAGAGCTAAAACCAAAGGAGTATGTATTAGCAGGCAGTAGCTGTGCACGTGCTGTCTGTGTCTATACAACACACTAGAATGTAAAGCTGATGTTCATTTGTTCTAAGCTTCCACAACTGAGTGCCAGTACAGAAGTGCCTTTGAATCACTATAAGCATTGCTTCTCTTATCTAATATTTTCTCCACCTAAAGTAAATTGCCGCTTAGGAAAATGTTATCTATAAATGTTCTTTCAAGATAGCCTGCTGGACACAATGGAGTATTGGAAGTGGACTAGAACTGACAGATCTGCCCTTCAGATAATCAATTAACCTGTTGATCAGAGACTTTCACAAGCCATCTCCAACGTCAACACGATTTCATCGCAAAGATGCAGACTGCATATTATCAACAGCCGAGGGATGAACTCCTTCAAGAAAATGAATTCCTAGTTGTTGGTGGTTTTGCAGAAAACTTCACTTTCGTCAAGCATGATGAATCACAATCACACCATTGGAACAATTCTTGGGCAACCATGCATTCTTTTGTTTGCTATTAGCAAGACAAAGATCGGAATTCTCAGCACATCTCACATGATGCAATATCAGAATGCATGACTCATGACACAGTCGCTGTTTATCTCTTTCAAAAGTATCTTTTGAGGTTCTTGGAGAACAAATCTGGGATGTGCCCGAGAAAAATCTGTTACTTCTGTGACGGATGTGCAGGGCAATATAAGAACTGTAAAAATGTTTATGTAGACATCTTGTGCTGTTAACATATTGAGCTGACAAGAAACTTGTTTAATAACAAAGTTGCACAAAAATATTCTTCTCTGGTTATACCCATTTAATGCTTTTTTGTGGTAAACTCAATACAATGCCTCAAATCAGTATTTTCAATTTCCTTATACTGCCCTCTGCTGTTCAACTTGCTATTAACAGCAAGTTTCAGTTATACTGTAAGTGTATTGCATAAAATGAATTGGCAACCCCCAAAAAACTGATGACTAGAAAACATGCTACAATAATAATAGTTCCCTTTCAATTCGAAGATGCCCACCAACCCAATGCCTTTGGGATATGCTGGCACAGGTTAAGTATTCACTGAGCATTTTATATCAAAGCTGCTGATAGGGCCCTCCATGCAGTGATGTCCTCGGTCCCACCTCACCGAGGTAATAAATAGTCACCACATGGAGAATTCATTCTCTTTTGCTTTTCACAACCATGTAGGTAAGGCGGGTATAACTCTGAGTTTTTCTGTAAGTTCCTTGGCAATTTATTGCAGGAAGTCGGCTTGCCACTTACCCAGACTCAGGACTCAGCAGTTGAAGCCTAAGCTAAACATTGCGCAACTGCGTTTTGGTTTACATCGCCTGGTGACTGCAGTCTGCTTTACTAACCTTGCAGATTGCGGCCTGTGTGTTTTTTAAATTTTCTTCTGCCACTTGGCACCTTTTGAAAAATAACCAAGAGAGAGACATTCCTCCAACGAGACCCAGCTCTTCTGCTCACCACTATTGAGTCGAGGACTCTGGGCTACCTCGGCACGCCCACTCGCTGTGCACAGCCTAGCGCCCCTACAGGTTGTTTCTTTTTCTCTCTATGTCTCTCATTTGTCCACGTCTGTAGGCTGTGCCACCCTGCTGCATGCTACGTGCTGCACAGGTTGTGTACTGCACGTGATCTGAATGGCTTATGAGGGCTGCTCCACTCATTGGTGGCCTCAGTGCCCTGGTGCTCCATAGCCTCGGTACCTCTGTGCTTTGGCAACCTTGGTGTCTTGAGGTTTTGACACCTCGATGCTTTGACGCCTACAAGGCTTTTAAGCTCTGTGCATCAGTGCCCTGTGTCCTTGGCACTCTCGGTGCCCCGGTGCTCCATAGCCTCTGTATCTTGGTGCTTTGGCACCCATGGTGTCACAAGGACTCAACTCATTGGTGCTTCAACGCCTCTGCGCTTCAATGCCTCGGTGCTTCCATGCCTCGGCACTTCCACACCTGTGGTGCTTTAAAGCTCCATGCAGCAGTATCTTTGATGTCCTCGACCCCCAGAGCCCCAGAGCTTTGTTCCTTTGACACCCTCAATGTCCCAGGGCCTCGACACCTCGGTGCATCGACGACCTTGGTGCTTAAATGCTCCTTGCACCAGTGCAAGCCCTAACTAGAAGCCCGGTAGGCCTGGTGGTGTCATGTAGACAGCTGTGGCTGTCTCAGGTGAGGGTCCCCGATACAGACAAGTTCACCTTATTTGACGCACCTATCTCCCCTGGCCATACCTTTGGGTCAGTGCTAGAGGAGATATTGCAACGCAAGAGCGGGAGACATCTTGACAACTTGCTACAATGCTCCCCCCCCATGCTCCTGTATGAGCCTCTGGCAGTTACTATGGTAACCCGGACAGTTCCAATCCCCACTGCGCCAGGGGGAGACATCGCCTTCAGGCCTCTGTGGCAGCCAATTCACAGGTCCGTCAGCAAGGGTGGGGAAATGCTGGACGTGGGGCCCCAGCATATTAGCGCTCAGGGAGACAGTTCCAATTTAACCGATACAGGCAGCCTCCAAGACAGGCTCCGCCTCAGCCTCAGCAGCCTCAGCAAGGGACCTGAAGGCTTGTGGCCTCAGACCCACCCGTTCACACAACACCAGCTGCAATACTGGTGCAATTGCACCTCAGACTCTTGGGTGCCCACCACTGTATACACCGTTTCTGCGCGGGACGTCCTGTCTTTTCGAGGGATCCTCGTTACAACGATGAACGATCCTCTATAGGTCTTGTCCCTCAGACAAATAGACAAACTACTTCTCAAACAAGCCATCCATCGTGTAGCACACACCTCTCAAGAAAAGTGGTTTTACTCAAGATGCTTTTTGGTGCCAAAGAAGGACAGCAGCCTCCACCCCATCCTAGACCTGAGACACCTCAACGGGTTCTTGAATGAGAAGAGGTTCCATATGGTAACACATCGCCACATCCTCCAGTCTGTCCGGCTGGGCAACTGGTTTACAACAGTGGACCAAAGGGATGCATATTTCCATGTGCATGTTCGTCCAGCACACAGGAAATATCTCTGCTTCGCCTTTCAGAGGAACATCTTCGAGTTTTCTATGCTGCCATTCGGGCCTCTCCTTAGCCCCCCACACATTTACAAAGTGTATGGATGTGGCTGCAAGGGATCAGGGTGATAAACTACCCAGACGACTGGTTGACAAGTTGACAGAGTGGCCCACACAGTGATTGTGACGAAGCATCTGCTGAGGCTGGGTCTCACCCAGAATGATGTCAAGAGCCAATTAATACCGGTGCAAAGTACGGTCTGCTGAGATGAGAGCCTACCTATCAGATGACAGAGTAGCTGCCATTTGCAATTGTCTGGCCTTGTTTCAACAAGGGTTCACAGTACAATTGGCGTTGTTTCAAAAACTGTTGGGTCTGATGGCTGCAGCTTCATCAGCCATCCAACTGGGGTTACTCCACATGCACCCGATCCAAGCATGGCTCAATGCCTTTCAGCTACACTCCAAGTACAACAGACACTGTCAGCTGACTGAGTCTTGCCTATGCTGGGAAGCCCTATGCTGGTGGAGGCAAGCCTCTCACCTGAGCGAAGGCAAAAGTGATACACAATCTTCAAGTGGTGATGACAGACTCATCCAATTCTGGTTGGGGGGTGGTCTGCGCAGGCAGAGTCAGCGGACCCTGGTCAGACAACATGTCAATAGTTGTGTAAGTGAACCACCAGGGAGGGCTTCGGTCCCCGGGGTTACACCGCATAGCCTTTCAGCTCTTGATCTGGGCAGAGAGGCTCTTACTATCCTTCCGGGCTGTCCATGATGACCTGGGCAGCAGACCTCCTCTCGAGGAAGGGTTCTCATCTATCAGAATGGCGCATTTGGGAATGTTGATTTCTTTGCCAGGGCAGAGACGACCTATTGCCCCCTGTGATTCTCCCTCCATGGCTGCGGAGGTCCACTAGGCGTTGATGTCCTAGCCCACGAGTGACCCAAGTGCTTTTGTACACTTTCCCCCCAACACCGCTGCTCCCTGTCTTCCTTGAGAAGGTCATGAGAGACAAGGCAACAGTTCTACTGGTGGTCCCCAGATGGATCCAGAAATTCAGGTTTTCAAACCTCTGCCAGCTGCTGCGGAGCCAGCCCTGGGAGATCCCTGCTTCACTCCGTAAGGTGATTATGGCTTTTCATTTGAATCAGTCAGTGGAACTAGAGGCTTTCCTTCCCCCTCCATTTGTGGAAGAGACATTGGAATTTAAATTCTCTCTGAGAGATGAGGTGGATAGGACGAGAGCGCTGCGTCAGTCTGACCAGCTCTTCGTCTGTCATGGTAAAAAGACCCAAGGTCAAGCCCTCTCTAAACAGCGACTGTCCCATTGGATTGTGGATACAGTCTTGACTGCATATACTAATATGTATGGCCAGAGGTGATGCTACGTCATGGGTCCTCTTTAGAGGAGCTTCATTGACTGACATTTGTACTGCAGCTAGTTGGGCTACGGGACATACATTCATCAAATCTACCGACTTAATGCAGTAGATCCCTCTATGCCTTCATTGGGCACAAGGGTCCTTGAAGTTGCCCACTGACACCAGTTGGTGACCTCTAAGCCTTGCAAGGTCGCATCACTCGCATTTGCGGGTTCAGTGCAAAAGAGAACAAGTTCTCCATATGGTGACTATTTATTACCTCTGTGAGGCGGGACCTAGGATGTCACTCCATGGAGGGGTCTATCGGCAGCTTTGATATAAAATGCTCAGTGAATACCTGACCTGTGTAGACATATCCCAACGGTATTGGTTGGTGGTCGTAATCTCTTTCAGAGAACAAGGATTACATCCATAACCAATTCAATTTCTGACTAGGCCTGGGTATTCTTGGTGCTCAGAAAACCAATGCTATTGTTCCTCCATCTATTTTTTGTAACATATTTAAAAGCTAGTACATTACTGCTTAGCTCAGCTGTGGTTAAAATATGAATATGTATAGTATGCCAAGTATGGAAAATCAAGTAGCTGGGATTTTATGATTTTCATTAAAGCTCTGCGCAAAAAAAACATTAAAATCAAACTATTTATGACCCAGCAGCATAACTTTTACAATAGCAGTCAAGTGATGTTAAACATCTTTAAATCAAAATGATCTGCATAGCACTGATAAAGAAGAGTCATGAAAAATGACTGTACTAAGAAACTTTCATGGTAATGTTTATTTTGTAATAATTAAGTTATTTTGAGAATAATAATTTGTATTTTTTTGAATATCAGAAATAAGATCCACCAAGAAGATTTTGTCTCTCCATAGCTGTACATTCTCCTGTTCTTCCTTAGTCAGCATGACCTCCTCATCAGCCAGATGACTGCGTAATGTAGCCTTATGCATCTCAACTGGTGTTTTCCCATGTTCAAGCATGAAAATCTGGTCAAACAATTTCGGCACAGGCAATAACATGATTATCAAACCAAATGAGAATGTAACTCCATTATCATTTTCAAATAAAAATACATAAATTTGACATGTATATATTGAAATATAAAGTCTACAAAAAATTGCCACATGTTCTTTTAAAAAATAACAACCTAGAGTCAGAAAAAAAAAGATAAGTATAAACTAAATTGAATGCACTTCAGTTTTATTTGATAAGCAACATGCTTTTGTTGTTGTTGTTCCCTGTCCATAACTTCTTTACATTTAGTCTACTCTTGGACCAGCACTTCCTTCTGCATTTTGACCTCATACTGTAGCTGCTTCTCCCGGTCCTTCACTGCAAAAAATGCTGAACAATGCTGCTGGAAAGCTGGAAGCTGCTCTTTTCCTTTAAAATTTGTACCTAAAAATAGAAATGCGACAGAACAAAGCAGGTAAGCAGATTATCTTGTAGACTGTAAAACAACACTGTTGAGTGGCAATGAAATGGCTGCCAGTTTAGAACAAATTTTGAACAAGAGGAAGTACATAGTTTTCATGATAATTGGCACTATTTACAAAGCTTTATTTCATGAGTTATTTAAAGTCATTTAAAGAATAATATTTATATTTTTTATGAATAAAAAGTATGACAGTAAATAAAAATCATTAAAAAAAAAAGAAATCAATTATTAGCAAAAAATGACATCTGATTTGGTTGACAGTGTGCTGTAAATCTGTTTTTGTATTCCAACCAAATAAAATTTAAAGAGTTATTGCCAAATTACATGGTCATTTAGTTAAGAAGGAGAGGTGTAGATCATACAATCATATTTAGCAGAAATATATTTCACATTCATAAATTCTGTTTAATTAATAATGTAAAAAAAAAATAAACAAAAAAAAAACTCTTGGTTTGCCAGTTTGATATCTCACATTAATACTTTGACTGGAACAGGCCCAAACAATACACCATGCCGGGCAACCAAAAGCAGGCAATATTATCTTTAATAGACTGTGCTGATTCAATATGCAGGAGCGCATTCCATACAGTTCTAAAAAAGATGGTTCCCATCAATAATTGTGGCAAGATTTATTCTGAATGCCGATTACAACCAGCATCAGTGTACTCTTCATCAAACTTTAGGGTGGCTCAGTCTGGAGAAGAGAAGGCTCTGTTAGAAACTCTATCTACGCACTAAAACCAAATAATGTGGCTACTTTTAAAATCCCAAGTCCCAAAATCCTAATCTGCCATCTGAAAAAAAGTGAGGTTATACCTCTGGAAGAAATTCTAAAACATATCTAGAGAGAAAAGTATTTGTAAACCGTGCAATGTACTTGATATGTGGAAAAGCTATTTGTTTTTTATCCCTAGGGAAATCCCTGTTAGACGTACTTCACTCTGTTGCTTTAGTTCATTTGACCAGATTTGTACCTGACCCCTTCTGGCAACCCTAATTTATACAATACATCTTTGTCAGTTAAGGGCATGTGCTGAAGCTGAAAGCTATATTATAATTCAGTATATCATACTGCAAACATGAAACCGCATATAAGCGAGAGGCTTCTCTTCTCATCCTTTCTAACTGTTTATGCAGTTCAGAGGACCCCAGAAGGGGTTGAAAGTTATTTATTTATTTATTTATTGAACAATGATAATATCCTTTGCATATATATTTGCAGATGTTACACATTTGTATCACTGTGGCTGTCGATGTGCAGTGCCAGTGATTCAGATTATATCCTCCCTCATTTCAACAGGTATCGCTATTGTCTTAATTATCCTAACTTTCTTCTCCCGGAGGCTGGTATGAGGCATGTCTTCATGGAAGGTTTTGGGCTACTATTCAGCACAGACATTTGCAGTTATATTCTGTGTGCAAGATTCATCCTGTAGTTTAGACAGAAGCTGTTGGGTGCTGCTGTGGGCACCAAAATAAACTACAGAAAATCAACATGCCTGCATTTCTGATTCAAAAACAATAATAATAATAATAAACAAACTGTTTCCTATGTGAGACAATTTCTGCAAATGTTTGTGCAGAACTGTGAATTCTGTAATCATTTCTGTGATCGCAGAATTGGGGATTCCTGGTAGGGTTAGTGATTAAACCTGTTTGTTTATGATTAAAAAATAGTGTCGGATGTAAAGATGTATGCAAAATAAAATAAAGTAGGCGAGAAGAAAACATTCTTATTACGTACTGTTTCATACATGCTAACATTCTGACAAATATAGTTAAATATTGACCACTTGATTTGGCATGTTTGATGTTTATAAATAAGGGTTAAATTAATGTTTGAGGAGGGGGGCCCACAATAAAGTCTTGTAGTGGGGCTCATCTTCCTCTTCCTCCACCACTGAGCCCATTCTCCTTTGCCAGAACAGCAATCGTCTGACATTTAGTTTCTCAGAAGTCTATGCTGCTAAGCCTTTAGCTCTCCCTCTCTGTCGTTGCTGCTGGTGGAATATACCAATCTCATTTCTGCTTATAAAAAAAAAAAAGAAAAGAAATCAATACCACCTGGCTCTCTATTATATACTGTAATTATATACAAGTGACAAGAATCACTGCCCAAAGCAGCACTAACAATAATGTTGTTATTTATTTATTTGGGACATACTTTGCACATGCTTCAAAATCAGGCCCATAGTTATAATTTCTAAGAAACATATTGCCCGGTAGTTGTGAGTTGAACCATGTACAGAAATACTAATTTTATGTTATTATTAATGTAGTACTTTAAAGCATTTCCAAGGGAAACCAAATGCTGTATTTACATTCTAAATATTATTAAACAGCAGGCACACTCTGTTTTGTATAGAACCTATAGTCTTGCATGGCAGCTGTGTTTAGTAGTATTTCTCCTCTGTTTCATGCAGAGCTGAGTGCACCTTCAGCCGGTCCATTCTCTTTTCTGCGAGGTGCAGCTCCACTATTTTGTGTTGCTCCTCTCTCTGCTGCAGCTGGAGCATGAAATATAACAACACTTTGAATTACTGAGCAGCATATTATATGGACTATTCTAAATGTATAGCTCTTGCATAATAGTTACTTTCAAATGGTAATAATTAAAATGCAATTTCTATAAATTTTGCCATTTATAGACAGACAATTGCAAAATGCCAAATGTGTATTTGCTAAACACGAGTTCTGCCTGGTACCTCTGTACCTCCCGCTCTAGTGTTGTGATTTTGTGCTCATTGTTTTTCAGGTTCATTAGCTGGCACTTCAGCTCCTGCCTGGTCTGTATTATTTCCATTTCCTTATGCGAGACCCGTCGGTCTGTGTGCTCTTTCAGTTTCTTCCGCTGTATGATCTCCTCAATTATAGACTGCTTCTCTTTAGAACAAGAGTATACATATATTCTAGTACTGCTGAGTTCTAAAATTTGTGAAATGTTTTGCTATTGAAAAGGATATGACATGTACTTTTTACTGTATAATCATAGAGCAACAATGTGGATTTTGTCACAACATTTCAACACAATTAGATGTTTTGGGTACTTTTGCACCCTCTGCTGTCTGTTTGACAGAACAAAATATCAAAGGAGTCCTGTGAATAAACATGTTTATAGTCTGAAAAGGTTTGGCAGCAACTGGCTATTTTTTTTGCTTTCATTTGTTTAGGCTCAGAATTCATTTAAGAAAGGGTTTTGACATTTCTAGAGCCGTGTGATAGGAAGACATCCTGGGAGAGAGGGAGGAAAGACTGGGAGAAATCCTACTTGTCATATAATAAAAGTTCAATATGTTACAGTTAAAAGTTATTTGGACTGTGAAATGCACTGTACAGTCATAATGCTGATACCAACCTTGTTTCTCCAGTGAGGGAGTAGCATGGAGCAGCATCTGTTGAGCTTGTATCAAGAGAAGTGTACAAATAAAAAAGCCACAATTTTAATAATATTAGCATTGGAATAGGATGAACAACATAGTAATTATATGATTACATGTAATTAAAATTAAATTGCATTTAGTTGTTGTTGTGTTTAGTTGCATTTAGTTATTCAGTTGCTGAATAGGAGCAGACCTGTCAACTGTTCCTTATTTGCCGGGACTCTCCTGTTTTTTGAACACTTCTCCTGGACAATTGGGACAGATTCTCCTATTTTTTGCTTGACACTCTACTGTTATACCCCCTAATGTCAGCAAACCTTTAATGTTTGCAAACATCATGGCCGGGGTGTGGTTACTGCAAATGTTACTTCAATGTGTGAGGCAAGTTCACATAATTAGCCATGCACCTGCACCTGCAACCACCCCCCTCCCCACCCACACGGGAAACAGTACAAAAAAAAAAGATATCACAGATTGCACCCCCTCACTTCCGATTTTGTATTTTCAAAAGTTGACAGGTATGTAGGAGATAAAAAAAAAAATATGACTCAGGTTAACATCTAACCCACATAGACTAGTTAATACAGTGCCATGTTCCTGTTTCTGTTTAAAGACATTTATAATAATATTGCCTTCATATTAAGTCAAGTCAAGGCCGTTGAGATGCTTACATAAGGAATGCTAAATACATATATGTACTGACATCACCTCCTCCCCAATAGAATTATGTCCAGTCTGTTACTGTGGTTGTCATGATGTCATTCTATCTAGGCCTAAAACTGAGGTCACTGCAATCCCTTGAGAGCTTGACTTCCATATCTCTAGCTGTTAATGCCTTATCGCTTTCAATAAAATGTAATTCCAATAACACTGTATTGGCTCATGTACGCAAGCATCACAGCTGTATGAATCATACAGTGCACCTGAGATGGGACACTGATTGATAACTCTGTGCCTGCAGGTTAAAAGGAGCATACATGACAGAAGCTGGGCAAGGAATCAGCTACACAGCTATGCGGGAGAGTGACTCATTCCAGAGGTACCTTCTGCTAAAACAGCAGCCCAGGGGAGTAAAACAAGGCTTTCTTCATCACTATATTTTTAAGCTGACATTCAGTGTCCAGGATGTTAACCCATTTTCTGTATTGCAGAGTGGCACATGAATGTACAGTAGAACCTTATATGTCCGTACTAGAGGATTGTTTATGAACGGGTTCAGTTATGTTGGGCATAAACTCTCTGTTTTATATCAACAATTGCCATGGTTTTCATGACTGAAGGTAATAAATACACTACATTGTTTAGTTCTACCTGCTAGGCCTTATAAGCATACATTTGTTTAACTGCTAGGGGCTTTTCTTTTTAAATCCACATATTCTGTATGTTTTACCTCACCATCACATCTCTACAGACTGAAGTCTTGTTCTGAGCTGCTAACTCTGTTCATCTCTGACCCACTTCATCCTCTATCACATTATCAAGGAAATCAAACCTTTTTGCATTTTAAGATTATACACTTTATAGGCACCATACCGTACAAAACATTTTGTTTCTCACTTGTGGCTGAGAGTGTATATTTGCAGCATTTACATTAAACTTTTCGGGATGTATTTAAGGGGCCCTGAAAAGCAAGCACATTCTTTTTAATGAAGTATGACTGTGTGTGATACAATTAAGTTGTTGAAAGGCAAGTACTGGACATGCACAGAAGGGACAAGCTTCCCTTTACTGTGTGCTTGGTCATTTTGCAGTTTATCAGAATTCTCCTATACTCAGTGTATGCATTTACAGCACGATGCAATAATTTTTTTTTTTTTTTTTTTTTTTTTTTTTTTACAATGTCTTAGCATACTATTCTGGGTTTCTATGCTTGCTATGCTTTTACTACTGATACCACTTTGTACTATCTTGAGGTTATAGGTCCTAAGATTCAGCAGATTCAGCTGAATAGCCATTACTTTGGCAGACATTTTCAAGACACACAGATAGAATTGTTTTAGAAGCTGAAGGACTGTTATATGCTTGGCAACATTCCATGTTCAATAAAAGCATCCATCAAGGATAGCTCTATGTGGAATTAATGCCTTCATAAAGTGGACCTTGGGTTTAATCACTGAATGGCATCTCCATCTTGGCTGCACTGTTATTGATTTACTTTATGAATACTTCCTGTGATTAATTTTTAAACGCACAAAATAAAATATCCTTAACAACCTTTATTACAAATGTTCAAAATGCACTTACGGTACTATTCGTGGCATAGCAGCTTCTAACACTATACCCCAGTCAGTGTTGGAAATCAACATGTTCTGGGAGAGTATAGTGTACTATGTGGGAGTTTTTTTTTTTTTTGTATTTTTAGCCGGTGTCAATGGTTTTAACCCTGGTTTTCTCCCCAATTTAGAATGCCCAATTATTATTTTAACCTTGGTTCACCGCTGCAACTCCCGCGCCGACTCGGGAAACAGCAGCAGACACACATGTCCTCTGAAACGTGTCCTGCCTAGCTGTCTTTTTTCGCACTACAGGTCTACTGTGAAGCCACCAGACCCATAGTGCCAGAGGACAATGTAGATCTGGGTGGTTTCTATAGCAGACCCGCAGATGCCCTATTGGCCACAGGAGTCACTGGTGTGTGGTGAGCCAAGAATTGCCCTGCCGACCTGAACCCTTCCCACCCTGGCAGCGCTCGGCCAATTGTGCACCGCCCCCTGGGAACTCCCGGTCACAATCGGCGATGACATAACCTGGACACGAACCAGCAATCCCCAGGTTATAGAGCGCATCCTGCACTCCATGCGGAGAGCTTCTTTACTGGATGCGTTACTTGGGAGCCCACGTTGGAGGTTTTAACCTTTGGGTGACATCGAGCATGGAATACTGAGGGTGCATTTCTTTCATTAATGAATGTCAGGGTTCATTTTACTTTTAAGGCTGTTCATCATGAAACATGTTTTGCAGCATTGTGTATCGGCCCCAAAGATAATTCTCCACATCCGTCTAGGACACAATTTGACCCCTAAGATCCTCAACTCCAGTTTTCTCTCAGGAATCCAGATCCAAGGATTCAATTTGCACTTGTGTGTGGTGCTAAGGTACTTCTGATGCATACTCAGTACATAGAACCATTCCTGTAGGAGACCATTTGTCCATTGCACTGTATCTTCCATTCAGACCCCACGGTGCTTTAGTATCAGTTATTATGTGGCTCTAGTGACACGATTTTTGTTTCCTTTTAGGTAGTTGTCAAGCACCCATCCTGTTACACTATGCAAAGGATAATTCTAGTCCAGGTAGCCTGGTTGAATTTCTCAAATAGTTTTAGGTTTGGGGTCTGTATGGACCCCAGACGTAGTGTATCGGCGGGCCGACCTTCTGACATGAATATCTCAGGCACCGTAATAGCTAGCTTCCTGTTTTTTTGAAAGTACAGATTTGGAGCTTTATCGTATGCCTTGAACACATGTTCCTAAGTGAAACTACATCAAACCAAAATTAAGGCTTGAGTCATGTGACACGAGTCAGCTCCTAAGTTTTGTTTGTTGCCTATTACTACGTCGTTTCAACAGATAGCGGTCCGGTTTCAATGTCATTTAAAAGCACAGGCTTTGCGCTTTCTATTGACGTCAGGCACGTCCATATGCATACTTTCTACCACCCCCTCATTCAGCGCTCCAGTGCTGTGACGCGCAGCTAATCGGTTGGTATGTTCAAGTGCAAGTATCTCAAAAACGGAAAGAGCTAGGAACACAATGAAAGAAGCGGCTTGCGGCTTTCCAATGATATCTCACGTGTCCAGGTGACATGTTCCTAGAATAAACTACAGCGTCCAGAATACAGCGGTGCCTTCACTTACTAGGAGACAGCTGTGCACATTGGGCGTATTATCCATTTTCCATAGCATAAACAACACATTATACCAAACGGTGGCTAGAAGTAAAGGAAAAGCAAAATAGTGTTCATATACACATTTTCATTTATTCATTTACTCCAGTTGTTAGTTATAAATTGTTTTATTGCTAGGGTCCGGTTGGACCCCAGGTTACCAGGAAAGTCAGTTTTCCGACGTGTCCTTATGAGGGTTAAAGATATTCATGTTGTTATAAAAACAGGTATACACCATCACCAAAAGAGCTAGTGAGGTAAGTAATATAGATTTGAAAATATGTTGCTTTAACCAACTCTGGTAAGATTTGTGTTCTCTGATTCCCCCAAAAGTGGTCTGGTAAAGCTGTATTAAAAAAATAAATAAACAAATAAATAAAGGTCATTTAAAGAGGAGCTTCATTTAAAGAGTTGAGGTACCTCTTTAGCAGAAATGGAAATTTAACCCTGTACTTTAGCAAAGGCTCCTGTGTTTAGATGATTGCTGTTACCTCCAATGATGAGGTATTTTCTGTACAGTGGTTCCCTGTATTAGTCCTAGACAAATGAAATGTCAAAGATCCATTTACACTGTTCATGTCACATCCTCCCCACGTAGTGTATTTAAATGTCACCCCACAGTAATTTTGAATATCTCCATGAATGTGCTTGTTGAAACCAATGCAGGAATCGACGAACAGGACTGCTGTCAAAAACAAACAAAAGAACTAGCACTTTGTAAGAGCTGTCTCTTTAAAGTGGTAATGCTGAAAATGGTCTGCCTGCTGGATTCTTTATATTTTATTCAAGTCCTTAAGATAAAATAAGTTTTCAATTATTATTTTTGTGCTGCTTGAGTTTTCAACTGGAAATTGATTCTTTGTTGTCAAATGAATGGTCAGATTTATTATGTTAAACATGGCTCGGACATCACAACCACATTGGTAAGGCTGCATGGCTTCGTTTCCCTTCCTTAGCTTTCAAGGCTGTATATCCCTTTGTGTAATATATACGTATACAATACATACATTTATTGGGTGTGTTGAAGACACTCAAGGAGGGGTATGTTATACAATGACTGTACACCCGGGCAGTGTTTCTGCTTACATATTTTATTGTTAGGACATGCAACTGTGTCCAAAATTGATAAGGGGGCTATATTAATTAAGGCTTGGGCAATTTAAAAGTCCATTTTGTGGTTTAACAAGTTTCTATTAACTATTAACAGTTGTGACTGAGATACACAAATGGCTGAACCGGTATCAGTTGAATTCATAAAGGAGTAGAAAAGTAAAGGTAAAACACAGAAAATCAGAAGCCCTCGTTAAGACGTACTTGCAAGAGAGAGGTGGTGTGGTTTTTCTGTATGTAGGTATGCATGCATATATGTAATGTATGTATGTATGTATGTATGTAAATAAATATAAAATTAACTTAACTAATATTCATGTTACTATATTGTATTCTGCTTTACTGCTCTAGGTGAATTCTTCAATATCTGTGACCAACTGGAAGCTAAATTTATGCTCTCAGTGACCCAGTCCTGTAAGTTAACTTTTCAAGCTATGTCTGGCAGTTAAACCAACTCTAGACTGGTCACATGAAGTTACTGTGAGATGGTTTCAGTAGTAAAAGTAATTTTTTAATGCACATGTTATTTCAGTAAATTTATAAAGAAAGAAAAAAGGAGAACTACAGAAAGACATTGCATATAAAGTTGCATTTACTTGTATTTTGCTGTATTGCTTCATTATGGCATGTTAGTCTACTAAAAGAGGAAGAACATGACATGTTGAGATCAATGCACATCTTTAAAGAGGAATAAAATAATTGTAATTGTTTTGAAATTACTGAGCAACAATGAGACTCCGCCTTCCTGTAACTAAGAGGTTGTTATGTCAATCCCCCCCCCCCCCAAAAAAAAAAAAAAAAAAACAGCTTTGAGGGAGAAAAGATGCGCTTCATGACACATCAAAAGCACAAATATGTATCTGCTGTGTTTTTGTGTAAAAATTAGCTTTCAGACATATCAAAAGCACAGAGGTGCATCTGCTTTCCCTTTTGAGTTCTGGGGTGCTGGAAGGATGCCATTTCTGGCCCGACTTCCATGTTGGAGGATTCTAGCTCGGAAACCAATTACCTTGTGACACTGTCATTACATGTGTAGTCTTTGCTGTTGTTAGATAACAGAGAAACTACAGTGAAGGTGATAACTACAGTGGATCAACAGTTCTCTCAAGTACAAAATAATTTTAGATGAGGGTGGGGCCATTTGACGTGGAATTACCCCATAGCAAATAAAAGCGCAGACATCAACCTTTAGGAGGTTTATTTTGGACAGAGACAACCTTGTTAAAATAAAGTAATAACAAAGAAAATGATACTGGGAGAACTAAATTACCTACAATGATTTTGCCACATATCAGTTGAAGAGGAGTAGCAAGTGGAGCTGAACAGAACAGAATAATAGGGAGTAAAAAGTGGGGATGAAAAGGACAGGCCTATGTTATAAAGTTTCTTTTTTGATGAGCAAACCCAACCCTAGCGTGTAGTAGTACCCTGATCTTCTGACCAATACTCCTGTGTCATGACTTGGATTTTGTTCAGAATTTTAAAAGGGGGCTACAAGAAGAAATGACTATTACATGTTATTATGTCTTCTTACCTTTATTGTTTGTTACTTTTCACTATTGATATATTTTGTGCCATTCAGAAGAATGACTACGCGCATTTTCTATTTTAATAATTTACATAGGAGACGTAATGGTGCTGGTTAATGGGCACAAAACCTTTAGAGAAATTAGGATAATCTATTTTAAAATCAATACATTTTTTTTTTTTTAAGTGCACACATAAATAGTAAAACCAGTTTATCCAAAAGGTTTGTATTACAAGAGTTTATCGGAAAGGGAACTTGTACCCACCAAATGAGGTGACACAAATGAAAAATGTTAAAAATAATAATAAACCAGTTCAGACAAGCAGTTCAAGCTGGTGAAAAAAAGTGTGACCATTAGTATATTTTGAACTTAAAAAAAGACTTAAATGAAATGTATAATATTTTATTGTCTCTCCTCATAAGTACATTTGGTATGCAATCTATTTCCTTTAATTCTGACAGACAAAAGCCCTGAAAACAATGTAATTACTGTTAATCAGTTCTAAACATATTTTTGTTACAACATTCATTTTTTTTTATTCACGACAAATGATTTGTATTACTCAGTAAGGAATTGTTGTCCACAACAAGTAAAGCTAGAATTCTAAGACAACAATTAAAATTAGGCCATTGTATAAAAAGGTTAATTACATTTTTTTGTTTGTTTTGTCTTTTTGGGGTCCTGTCCAGCAGAACGATTCTATTGGCATATGATAGTGTTTATTTCAATAATAATGCAAACATAAATACATCTGACATGTTTTAAAGGAATATTTCATATTATATGTAATACACACACGGCACTAAACTGGAATTGAGTGTGTATAGTTTGTATGTACAGAATTGTATGGTTACAATACCGTTACAATAGGCCACTTAAAACCAAAGACATCCACTGGAGTGCTTCCTTGTTATTTATCGATTAAATCTGTTAGGCTGTGCTGACACTTATACTATACACTGCATAAAGGCCCACTATTAATTCACTGTTTTCAACATAGTGTTTAGGCCAGATTGTGAAATAACAAGAGCCAGTACAGCAATGGACAAAAGTTTTACATCACCATAGAAGAATTCAAGCATTTTACATAAGGTAGAATGAAACCTGCTAAATAATGTTATGTTAACATATTGAATTACATACTGCTTTTTACATGTGACATTTTGAAATCTAATATGAAATATTGGACTACTATGATGGCTTCCGGTAGACTTTCCAACATAATTTTGTAGTTTCATTGATTACATGATGTTAAATAAAATATCTAAATTATGTTCATATAGTTTTTGTTTGTTTGTTTGTTTTTAATTATTTATTTTAACTTTTGCCCTTTGCTGTATTTTTAGGTTATTTAACTGCATACAGATTAGAATGAACAGTTGGGGGCAGTATGGTATAACAAATTTTAACTGCAATAACACCACTGAGGGGGAAGAAAATAAATCAAGCTTTCTTCTTTTAAATAAAGCACTAAAACTGATTTAAACACATTGCGTAAAATAATAATAATAATAATAATAATAATAATAATAATAATAATAATAATAATAATAATAATAGCCATTATTACTGGCAGATATGCAAAAGAGGTGTAACATTTCTTCAATGGCACCTCTTTCAGGAACCTTCATGGTACAGACAGAATGTGATTGCTAAAAACCATCAGGGTGCAATGTTGAAGCTACAGTAACTCACACAGTCCTGATGCAATACACTCTTATGAAGCTAAAATGCAAAGCTACTTGTATTCTTAGAGTATGCTACTTACTGCCTCTCGCATACATGTACAACTAAACACCAACTTACAAAACTAAATGTGTTAGTTAAACTAAAAGTGCTCTGATTATAAATAATATACGATTAGGGCTTAAAGTTTTCAGGGTTTTGAGCTGATTCTGTTTCCTAATTAAAGTCAGAAAAAGCTGTTAATTACAAAACAATGTCACTTGTTTTTACCTTTATATCTTGACTGAGCATTCTTGCAATAGCCTATTTTATCGTTATGCTTTTGTTTTATTCACTCATTTAACAGAGTTGTCTGACAGATTTTCTTTTCAGCATAAAGTACCCAGTATGGAGAGTACACTGATAGCAGCTCCATCATTTGAAATCTCCTTGATATGTAGCAAAGAAAAAAAAAAAAATCTTAAACCCAGTCTTTAATTAGTATTTTTCTCTTTATTGGGATGCAGAGACAGCTTAACAGCTACTAATTAACATTTAAAGGGAGGTAGAGATTTGAAAAATAAAAACAGAAAAGTCCAAGCCCTATGACATATAGCCACCCTGTACTGTACAGCTCTGGCCAAAAGTTTTGCATCACCCTATAGAATTAACAAAGTTAAATGAAACCTGCTGCATAATGTTACATTAACATAATGAATTACACACTGCTTTGTAGTTCTCCATATACAACACAAATTTTAAAACGTGATGTTTCGAAATCTAACATGAAATACCGTACTACTATGATGGCTTGCGGTAGACTTTTGCGATACCATTTTGTAGTTTCTTTGATTACATGATGTTAAATAAAATATCTAAATTATGTTCATATAGTTTGTTCTTTTAATTTTATTATGTCTCAATCCTAAAATTATAGGTGATGGAAAAATTTTGGCCATAGCTTTATATAAAATACACACATTGGGCAAAGCTCTGAAGCCTGCATTCCTCTCGTAACTACCAGCATCAGTTGTATACAAAATGTTGAAGTAGATTTTCTGAATTAAAGGTAATAGGATGAGTGGCAAAAGCAGAGTTGTGGATTCTTGGTATCCAGGTACGGAAGATTGGGGATTTGTTGTGAGGTGTGGAAATTGAAGGGACTGGCTGTATCCATTTACATAGAGTGAAATAATAAATTAAACAAAGGCACGTCAATAACAAGCCATCCGGCCTTTGTCTTGCAAACACCTCTGAGTGCACAAGGAGAAGTGGTGCTACATTCCACTCGAGACCAGAACTGACAAGAGTTGATTTCAAAGATGATGGGTGGGTATTTGGTACATGCAACTGCTCTCTGTTCTGCAGGTTCATTGTGTCCTTACAAGGCCTGTTTCCATCACCAAAACCATCTCCCGCTACCCTGAGACCTTTTCCTGTGTCTTTTACAAAGGTAGTAGATAGGAAAGACAATTAAACCTGTCAAAAGACAAAAAAACAAAGACATTAATTATATATAACATTGTGAAATGTTTAACAAAACAAACAAACACAAATAATAACACTGGTTAGACCAACCATCCACCCATGGTGTACATGTATAGATTTACTGTGAACAGCATGAATGTTGCATATTAAAATTTACTGTAATAACCCTTTTTTGTATAATGTTTGTAATGGTGCATATTTATTTATTTTTTTCAAATCATAACACATCTTCTTCCCATTATGCGTGAGGACTATGTGATTATTGTGCTTGAGTCCCTCCTTGGACATAAAGCAACCTATTTATTGCAGTTTCTCTCCCACACAATAAAATCATTCCAAGTCTGTACAGTTAACAACAACAAAAGTATTCAACCGCAGGCCATCTTTATCATGTGAAATCTAACAAAAGGAACACTGCCCATTGATCATTAGATATCAAACCCTTATGCAGAGTCACGATGACAAGGAATACTACAATACAGTCGTAGATTACAATACAATTACACTTCACACTGAACAAAACAAAAGTCTTTTAAAATGATACATATGGGGTAACCTGAAGAGAGTTCTTTCTTCCAATAATCAGAAGCTGCTTTCACCTGACAAAACCTGACCCATTTGTAAAAGTGACTGCAATAAGCAAGTTATTCCATTAAAAAGCTAGAGAAAAAGGGGCTCCACTCGTGAGACACTCCTCTTAATTTAAATTAAACCATGTGCTGCAACACGCTGCCTGAAACCAAGTAACATTTATTTTTTCAACGCATTAGAGTGAAAAATTAAGTTCCACTCATTTTAACTGTCAGACTAATCGAGTGCTCCAAATCTCGAAAGCAGGTTAGCAAACCAAATCACAGTATCTGTGGACCAGAGTGCAACAAATAAAGAACTGAGTATTCAGCTTTTGGTACAAGGTTCATCCAAACAAAAAAAGGGTATCATTCCAGACACACTGGTACAGAGCTGGCAGAGGTGGTTTTTATATATATATCAATATATATATATATATATATATATATATATATATATATATATATATATATATAATTTTTTTTTTTTATCTTGTCTGTTTTGAGTTATCCAATTCCATTGTGCAATTAACTGAACAAAAGCTAGTTGAACACTAGATTTAAGAGTAAAAATCCCAGATATTTTGCATTGCAATTGTCTTGCTCTATTTATTACTGATCTGCCACCTACAAAAACATATCAAACCTGATAAGCCACTTGATTATATTTCTTTTACTTCATTTGAAGCAAAAACAAATGAAAACACAAATGAAAACCAAAAAACAAAAGAAAATATACAAAAACACTGGATTAGGGTGATGGAAACCTGTGCAATTACTAATGAGAAGTGAAAAAAAAAAAAAGGATTATTCACATGACTGAGCAAAGGAAAAAAAAAATCCCACTGAAGTCAAACAAAGAGCCTTTGTATGCAAGTTGAAGGTTCCGAATGTCTTTAAATCACTCTGCGTTCGGGGACGGCCAGCTTTCAGTCTTCTGGTTGAAAAATGAAGAACAGTCACCCTCAGGTTCTGCTTCAGTACCGCTAAATGTAGCTATGCAGTGAATTTGTTAATGTATGACAATGTTCAGTATGTACAAAACATACCATGATATTGTACAGCATTGTTCTCCTGCACACCCTATACACTTGCCTGTGGGCTCCACAAATCTAGTGATCTTACATTTTATACTTCACTATTTGAGTATCAAGGTAAATATCCTGGGAACCCCTTGTCTGATTTTAGTTAACCTGCGAGTTGTCATTTTTTAATTCTGCATGTGCTGTGAACCTATTTAAGTGTTATACTTCTTATATCCTTATACAAAGGAAAATCTACACCTTGTTTTTTTAGACTGTACTGGACAATGTTTATTTTAGTTTTCTTTCCAATTAACGTGGGAGGCGCATTAAAGTCAGTATTTATTGTTCAGCAGCACAAAATGAGTGTGTGTTTAATTATTAATGATTAACTATTGTTGTTAGGTGCGGAATGTATAAAATGCCTGAGATGCATCTTTTTACCATTTACTCTGATGAAGACATGTGTTTGTCGAAACACGTTAGTAAAATACTATTTTGATCTGACAATGTAAGAATAAAGTTTGTTTTATTAACATCTGCTACCGATCTGGGTTTTGTTGATGGGAGTTGCCGTCTTTTTTTCCTTTCCATGGTTTCACCGTTGGAAGGTATTTATTTGATACATTTTCCTTGGACAAGGCACCCCTACTTTGAAAGACACTGAAAAACAATCTTTTAGCGCTGGTGTATATACAGTGCCTTGCAAAAGTATTCAGACCCTTCCTATGGTGTCACATTTTGGCGTCCTAACAAGCTTTCCAGTCCCTGCTGAGGAGAAGCATCCCCATAACATGATGCTGCCACCACCATGCTCACTGTACGGATGGTGTTGACTGGGAGATGTGCCGTGTTGAGTCTGCGCCAAATGTAACGCTTGGCATTTAGACCAAAAAGTTCCAATTTGGTTTCATCTGACCACAACACCTTTTGCCACATTTTTGAAGGATCACTCAGGTGCTTTGTTGCAAACGCCATGAGCTTATTTTTAGCAATGGCTTCTTTCTTGCCATCCTGCCATACAGGCTATTTTTGTGATGTGTTTTGGATATTGTTGACTGATGCACATTTTCTCCCATCTTAATTATTGAACTCTGTAGCTCTTTTAAAGTTGTCGTTGGCCTCACAGTGGCATCCCTCACCAGTTTCCTCCTTGCCCAGCTGCTCAGTTTGGAGGGACGGTCTGATCTAGGCAGTGTCTGGGTGATACAATACACCTTCCATTTCTTGATGATCGAGTAGACCGGTGCTCACAAGGATATTCAGAGACTTTGTTATTTTTGTACCAGTCTCGTTATCACTCAAAAACTGCTTCCGCAAGTAGATATTAAATTTGCATTGTGTTATTGTGCAATGCATGTGTATATGATAAAACAGTATGATATTAATGCTTTGCTTTTAATTGTTTTGTATATTTTTGTTTGTGATGTGCAGTATGAAATAAAACGAACAGTAATTCTAAGTGCCTATGTATATTGTAGCTAAGGCATGGACAGTTAGACTGTAAAAATGGGGAGCCAACTCCAGGACTGCGATATATCCGAATTCTCAGTATAACGAGGGGTGATATAACAAGGGGTGGGTATAAACAGTAAGTTTTCTAATGCACAAATTATATTTTGGACTAGATCTGTTTCATTTTCATATTGTTATTTTTTTTTTGTGAAATAGCAAATAGCAGACACAAGTGTGTCTTGCTCAAGTAATAATACATAATCATAATAATAATAAAAATAATAATAATATTCTGCTTACTTATTACAAGAGATACAGCTCCAAACACCAGCACCAGCACTATAACCAGAGGAGCAATAAGGATTTTGCTTGCTGGAAAATAAATGCCAAAACAAGAAACTGTTAGTGCAAATTGGAGGGCGAAATTGTTCCCACTGCTTCACTGGTTTCCTTCCTGGCAGTAACCATGTCAGTCATTAGGAGGTGCTTTCCCTATTAACTGACATGCTTTCAGCCAGTTAACAGAATTTTACCCATAATGAAAAGACCAAGGAAATAAAGCAGCAATGACTTCCTGAAAGGCAAGGCAAGCAAACTGGGAGCTTATTGTTGGACCATAGGCCTGCTTTAAAATTAAATACAAGTTTGCTATACAGTAATGTAGGCTTCTTTAAAAAACACACACCTGAGACTGTAGCTAACTGGTAAAAATGGGTAAGATTTATGGAATAAATTTATTAGCAACAATTACTTTACATGGGAAATGGATAGTCAAGTTTTAAATGGAGAACACTTCCCTGGCATCAGCAGCTTGGCAATAGCTGAACTGGGTATGCATAACACATTTGCTTAGGTGTTCTCCTTTTAAAACTTGAATATCTTCTTTTTGTTTTGTTATTTAATAAATGTTTAAACAGAGTATTTTCGCTTACAGACAACAGCAATGCTGCAGTTTTGAGGTGTTGTCATAGTAATGCATAACAAGTAATCAATATTTTAGTTGTTAGGTGCTGTCAAAGTACAGTAAAAGGTGCTTAATTGTACCAATGTTTAAAGAAAACCACAAAGTACCAGGCCATCTGATCTGTTGGGAAACTGAAAATGAATCAGAGATACTTCACAAGAAACTGCCCATTACTGGTTTTGTATGTTTAATGAGCTTTAACCTGAAATCATGCAATTCAGTTTAGTGTTAGCACTGAATAGTCGACTGGTCATACAGTAAAGGGACAGTCGACCTCACAAATTGGCATGTCACATGACTGTGAAGTAATTGTGAAGACTGCGGTTTCAGTTGAACGGAAGTGCAGCTGCAATCCATTAACATATAAATGACATTTTAGAACATGAACACATTGTTTTAAAAAAATGAGACATGCTTTTAAAAAGCTAGTGCACAAACAGCAAAGTGTTACGAAACAGTGCATTCACAAACTGCAGCAGAGATTACTTAATAAATATTTCTTTATTTTTTTTTAATGTAGCAACTAAAATCGAACTATTCAACTACTTTTACCTTAACCTACTACTGCTAGATCTGGATGAAAACAGGAATTAGGGGAAAGGTTTGGCAATGGTGTTGAAATCTCTCTGAAGTTTTCTTTATTGATATTTCAGTGTTAGTAAACAGAACAAATACTGTTCTACCCCCCTTTCTTGTAGAAACCCAAGAAAAAGGCTAGATGTCAAACAAATAAATCGAATAAAGCAAATAACACTTTGTTTTTAGTTATTAGCCTAAAAATGATGCAAAAAAACTAAAAGCATTATCCTTTGCATTTGGGAATACAGACCAGTCTGACAATAACTAACAAAACTGCTTTGTATATTAAGCAATACAATAGTGTCATACAATACTGTCTAATCACCTGCTATGTCAATGTGTCACATGGCAGTGACAGTTCTGGGGTTAGGTTGACCTTTCAAGGTTTTCTCTATTATATTAACAATCATTTAATAGTGTTATAGACTTGCAATGCACTCCAAGCCAACAGCCATTACATATTCACATTCAAGAGAAATACAATTGGTGAAGCAATTAGATCTCCAGCAAGGAGTGGGGACACTAAAATTGTCAATCTTTATTACCTAAACAAGAATGAGCTGACCTGTAATTAAAAACCTTTCTCCTTTTACTGAGTTACTGGAAAACACACCATGCAGCAATTCATAGCAAAGTGAACTGATTACATATTTAAGATATGACTGGTGCTTAATTACAGCACATCAAATAACCTTGAGCGGGAGCACAAACACGACTATTGTTTTGCACAGTTACTGCAGTATAGTGTGAAAGGGAAAGACTGTGCTAAAGAGTACAAACATGTACTGTCTCAATACTGCATTGATTAAATTACCAATCCATGCAATCTGAAGTTACTCAGTAGGTTACCTGAGATTTTTAAAGAGCCTCCACTGGTTAACATGTAGCAATGCTAAGGTTTGGGATTTTTGCTGAGGGGTTGGTTAGAACAGAAAGGTATGAACAGGAGTGTGAAGTGCAATGAAAAGCAAGCTTACTTACCACACACAGAACCACGCACTAATCTGCGTAAATTAGGTTTCTCTGGGAGGTAGCGGAATTTACAGCCAAAAATGCTAAGGTTTGAGGTATGATCGCCAAAGAAGCGAAGTTGGCGGTATCTCTCTCCACAGCGGTAGCAGAAGTTAGTGTTACACTGAGAACAGGTCATGTGATCACAGCCTTCCGTCCTCTGGATATGGATCTGAGGAACATATTACAGAATATTAGAAACTAGAGCTACATCTGATCATCAATATGGATTCAATATTATATAATTACAGCTTGAATAATTTATTATTTGGCTGATTAAGCAAGGAGAAATTCAGGAGAAAGTCTGTAAAAAAAACAAAAAAACAAAATGAATTTTAAGGCCGGCTGGAAAACCACGAACATTTACATGCATCCCAGTGCCGCAGATAGGAAGTGGCTGTGGCCACCTCCTCCCAAAAAGACGAGGGGGTGAAACCATGAATGAATAATAATAAATAATAAAGAATAACACACTGAGCTTTTATGCGCTTGCTGATGACGTGATGATTAGGGGCAGATTCTCCTTTGTAGAACAGTTTA